>NW_005841893.1:2015927-2040541 GCF_000455745.1 Alligator sinensis
ACGCGCCCGCGCGGGCGCCCCCCCCCCCCCCCCCGGTGGGCTTAGTTTAAAGCCCGATGGAGCAGGTCAGCCAGTCTGGCTAAGAGCCTCCTCCCCAGTGCAGAGAGCTGGAGGCCGTCCCTTCCCAGCAGCTCACTGTCTCTCTCTCTCTAAAGAGCGGACTGTGGTCATGAAAGCCAAAGCCTTCCTGATGACACCAGCGCTGCAGTCTTTGGTTCAATACCTGGATCCTCCTCTCCCTCCTCAGCCCATAGCCTGAGACTGGGAGGACTGATGAGAACACAACCTGTGCCCCCAACCCCTTAAGCCCACTCCAAAATCCCTGTAGTGCCTCATGACCCAGCTGGAAGCACTCTGAGCCATGTCATTTGTGCCCACATGGAGAAGGAGCATACGGTAGTGGCCAGTGGGCTGGAGAAGTTCAGGGATCTTCTCCACAATGTGTCAGATTCGGACTCCCGGGAAGCAGCAGACTTCCCAGGCTAAGGGGTCAGGGCAGCAGATTGCCCCCTCAGTCCTCAGGATGGAGTTTCCCACAACAAACACTTTGCGTTTTGTCTTAGGGAGAGTGGGGGCAGTAACTACAGTAGAGCCTGTGTTACATGCAGGAGCTGGCAACTTAGCAGGCTCTGCTGGGGCTGCAAGAGGTTCATACCTGTTGCAAAGCTCCAGCAGGGTGGGGACCTTGGTGCAGCGGGCCTTGGGGCCCTTGACCACCTTGGGCCAACCCCTCGGTTGGACAGCATGGGAGGTCCTCGAGTCCTCCCCAGTCCTGGAAGGTGACCATGGTCTACTCTCCGCCTCCCAGGGGAGAAGGGCCTGGCAGTAGGAGTCTATCTCCTGCTCACAGTCCCTGATGGCGCACAGTCTCTGGACTGTGGCCTGGAGCTCCTCCAGCTGGCACACCAGAGACTCCAAAAGGGAGCAGACCTCACAAGGGGAGGTGGCCATGCTCCCAGACCCCAGAGCCTGAACAAGTGTCAGGCAGCCCCCACAGCCAGGAGCCAGGGGCTCCGTCTGCATGGAGCCTGGAACCATGGGCTTCATTTCAGTGGAGGCCTCTGAGGTGCCAGAGGGGAGGCCGCAGACCCTGAGGGGGACCCTCAGGGTGCAGCATGTGCCCATCTGTGGCATGCCGCTAGTAGGCCAGCTGCGGCTGGGACTGCCTACCCTAGGGGGCTCACAGGCAGGGCCTTGGGCCCTCCCGCACACCCTCCTGTGCAAACTCCCATGCTAACTCATGCGCTGGGCCCAGGAGCATGCCTGTTTGCACAGCCTGTTCACGAGGTTCCGGTTGTGCGGTTCCCTTGGGGGCTGGGCGAAGTAGGAGCCGGAGCGGGGCATGACACTTCCTGGCCCACTCAGCCCACTCTCAGCTGTCTAGGTCCCTCCCACCATGGGCCTCTGCTTACCTGTAGGCAGGCCAGGGCTCATTGGGGGTCCTGGGGTCTCTCCTGAGGTCCCTGGGCTCACAGGGGCATAGTGGGCTTACACCCGTGCGTCTCACACCGGAGCCAGGACTGGAATGAGGCTTCTGCCATTGCTGGGCCCTTTTTAAACTGTGCACATGTGCAGAAGGGTCAGCCGGAGCCTCACCAGAGGAGGGGACAGGTAAATACTCCCCCCCCCCCAACCTGGCTCACACACCGGCAGCCCAGTCACGCGGATCCCTGTGGGGCTGGGCCAAGTAGGAGCTGGGGGGGGCATGACCCTCCTTGGCCCACTCAGCCCACTCCCACCTGTCTAGGTCCCTCCCACCATGGGCCTCTGCTTACCTGCTGGCAGGCCAGGGCTTGTCAAGGGTCCTGGGGTCTCTCCTGGGGTCCCTGGGTTCACAGGGATGCAGCAGGCTTGCACCCGCGTGTCTTGCACCGGAGCTGGATGTTGTCCACTGCAGTGGTAGCACACAACAGGGGGTGCGAGGGGCAGAGGTGGAGTGTACTTGGGGGGGCAGGAGGACAGGAGAATACATGGACAGGGGCAGGAGGACATACACTATAGGTGGTGGTAGGGTGGAAGAATTAAGAGGGGGTAGAAAATTAAGGGATTTTTGGCCTCCCACATTTTAAAATAATATTTTTTTTCTGAGTGGGCCCATCCTGACCTGAACCTATGGCCACTCCACTGCATGCTGTGAGGGAGGAGGGAAGGGTGAGGAGTGAGAGGGGTAAAAAAGAACACACAGCAGCACCTACTGGCTAAAGGCTGGAACACATTGCTCCCTTGTGGAGAAGGGGATCAATTAGAAATCTTTGGAGTCTCTGACTTTGCACGAACAAATCCACAGTTGAAGCAGCGTAACTGGAGACCACCGCAAATTAACACATTTCTGAGTAGTGTTGGTTTAAGGTGCTAATTGGACTTTAGAGCGACGGGAAATCCTGGGCTGTGCAAACAAATGCAGTTGCATCAGTGTAAATGGGAAATATAATTTTGTCTACACATGCCCTTAGACCTCCAGCTTGCCAGTGTCCCCTTGAAAACAGGCACCTATTATTCTAAAGAACTATATAGACATTTGTGGGTTTTGCAGTGCATGTGGAGTTGCTAACAGAACTGGGGCACTTCCATTGGTGTATATTGAAGTGCTCTGTGGCTTACTGTCAAAGCGGATAAAAGGTCTGTTTTTAACTCTTGCCTTTTGGATTTGGGTTTTGTGTTTGGCTTTTGCACGAAAGGTGGGAGTGTTTACTAGAGTGATTCAGAGTATGCATGTCCTCTAAATTCCTAGAAATAAAAGTCTGAATGGAAGAAAGATACTAAAAATGGAAAGCAGAGCATTCTGCTGCACTGGAAGGGAAATGTACTAGATAGAGGTTCCCAAACTTTTTCTTATTGTGTACCCGCTTCCAGATTTACCAGCTGCCCGCATACCCCTAACAGTATATGTTTTATATTTTAACCTCTTAAATGCCAATTATTATTACAATGAAAATTAAATCTGCCATTACACAATTTCTCCCACATACACCCAGAAATATCTTGTGTACCCCCTGGGGTACACAAACCACAGTTTGAGAACTCCTGAACTAGATAACTGGACTGTTCCAGATCCAATTTTTATTATTCTGCTTTTTAAAAAAAAGAACCTTTTCTTACCCCTTGTCTATACATCTACGGATGATATAATTCAGCCAGATCAATCACATTTAAAGGAGAAATCTGCTTCTTAGAAAGCAGGAGGCTGTATCTTCTGTATGAACCAAGTATTATAATGAATACTGCTAAAGCTCAGTGTGTAGGGATGTTGTTAGACATTACCTTTCCCGGGTGTTAAATGCTGTTAAGATAGGAGTGCCTGCGTGTTAATTCAGAAAAAGAGAAGATAGCTGGATTCAGGAAAGACAAGAGCATTCAAACAAGAACAAGATTCAGGAAAAGACAAGACCATCTCAGAGTTATGTCTCTTCACGCAGGGATTATCTCCAGCTAGTATAAGGCAGCGCATGTTGCAGTAATGTCAGTTTGTTCCACGGGGCCAATACCAGCAATTTTCAGTCCTTCAGCATCCCAGGTTATACCACTCCCAACCCCTCTGCCCTCCATGGACAACCTATCACCAAGAACTCTACGGCTGTGGACTGACAGAGCTGGACAGTTCCGGGTGAATGAGGAGCTGCAGTGGGGTGTAGGGCAGGTAAGCAGAGAGCCAATAGAACGAGATGACTTAGCAACCCCTGGCCATGCCCTGCTTGCCAGCCCCTAGTGGCAAGTCAAAGCTCTGTGTATTAGAGAGGGTATTAACCCTTAGCATACACTGTGAGCAGTTGCATGTTAACTTTAAATGTTTAATGCTTAACATTCCTTAGATTTAGCATGTGAAAATTGTAGGCCTGTGCGAGTAGGCAGCTATTCAATCGGGCTTCAGATCTGGCCACTTCAGATGCCAGCAATCCGATCTGGAGCTCCGGACCAGGTTCCTGCTTTGATCCAACCAAAGCAGCTCCGAAGCTTCAGAGCTGTTTCAGAGATCCGGCCATAGGGTATAATGGGGAATCAATTAAATATCTATAACTTTGTTGGTTTTTGTCTGATTTGGATTAAACTTGCAGAGGTGGTGGCCCCTGCTGAGACCACAAAGCCTGCCAAGTTTTAAGGAGATAAGTGCAGGGGTTTGGGGAAAACTGCACCTCAAGCTACAGTCAAGCAAAACTCGTGACATGGGTGCTTGTACAACTGTGTCTGTCTTGGGTCACGGGAAGGGGGGGACAGGACAGGATGGGGAACTACTGCAGGCCTGGCTGCTAAGCTGCTGTGTTACCAGTTACCAATTAATCATGATTCACTCAGGGACCAGCTCAATACACAGTACCTAGCTACTACATGACAAGTTAATGAGCATGGATTAACACCTACAAAACCACAAACTAAGGAGAGGAAATAATCAATTCAGACAATCAACTGCCCCAAGACAGACACAGTCAGTTGTACAAGCACCCATGTCATGAGTTTTGTCTGTCAGCAGCTATCTGTCTGTCAGAAGCCCTGCACCTATCTCCTTGACAGCTGGCAGGCTTTGTGGCTAGCAGGCCTGCAGCTTTCACCCTGCTGTGCCTTAACACACACAGTGTCACCCATGTCATGAGTTTTGCTTGTCAGCAGCCAGAGGTGCAGGCCCCAGAAGCCAGACTCCTCCTGCACCTATCTCCTTGACAGCTGGCAGGCTTTGTGGCCTCACCAGGGGCCACCACCCTTGCAGTTTTCACCCCCCTGCAGTGTAACACATACATGTGACATGAGTTTTGCTTTCATAAATTTGGGGTGCAGTTACTGCCAAAACCCTGCACAGATCTTCTTGAAACTTGGCAGGTTCATGATCTCAGCATAGGCTACCACTTATGCAAGTTTCACCCAAATCAGACAAAAAACGACAGAGTTATATATATTTCATTGATTCCCCATTATACCCTATGGCCGGATCTCTGAAGTGGCTCCCAAGCTTTTTTGAAGTGGTTCAGAAGCTCTGAACCACTTCAGAAAGCCTAATGAAGCCAGCACTTCAATCCGGACATGCTGCTTCGGACGCCGAAGCATCCAAAGCTTCTCCAGATCTGAAGCACGGTCCGAAGCCTCGCACATCCCTAGCAAATTGTAACATGTAACATCCCGCTCAGTTATGTTAAAAGCACATAAATGGCAGGGTGAACTGGAAACATTTTGCTTCAGTCAGCATATTGCCTGGAACTTCATTGTGCAAGAGAGCATAAACTGTTCTATCCCTTTTAAGAGGGAAGCATATTCCCCTGTAGCATGGTCTGCTAGAGACGGGGAGAAATGTTTTGATGATTTTTTTCCCCTTGAGAAAACATTAATTCCTCAGGGTGTCATAGGATCACCCTGCGTTGGGAATAGTTTTCAACTGCAGAAGGGCGTTTCAGGTCCTAAGCAGAAGCATCCCCATTCCTCAAAAGTCAAAGCAAGATGATTAGGGAAATCACCTGGGGTGAGAGCCCCAGGTACAGTAAACTGTTCTGCTTTAGAACAGTTTTGGCAGCCTTATGTGAAATATAGTGCTCTTATTACCAGACTCTTGGCTCTTTTGAGGTGGGTATCGCTCTCTTGTTTTTGGGATCAAAAAAGGCTTTTGATTTTGGCCTGGTGATGAACAGAAAATGTTTGAGATCTCAGTCTTGTACAATACAAAAATCAGTAGTGATGTGTAGGGGGTACATGGGGGTGCACATGTACCCCCTGAGAGCACTGGTGCACCCCGTGACAACAGCATTCCTGGGCAGGAAGGGAAGGCAAAAACACTGATACCCCCCCCCGAGAGTGCCAGCTGGAGAGCAGGGGCACCAGGAGAAGTGATCCCCGCGGTCCCCCCGCAGTTGACCATACCCACCCACAAGTGCCAGTGTGATTGGCCACAGGGTGAACCCCCGGTTGGCATGTTTGGCCATGGGAGACCCCTTCCCCCCCCCGGTCGCTGACTGGCTGCTGGGGTAGCAAGTGCCCCCCCACCCCCACCCCGGAAGCACCAGTTGCCCATGATGAAAATTCTTCCTAATCTAGCTCTAATCACAGCATTACCTACTGTGTCACTCCTTGCTCCTTTAGGAAGGAGCAAAGGTGAAAAAAAATCATAAGAATAAAAGCAATGGTTCAGCTATCTTTCTTGGGCTTGAGGGAGCTCCCTCTTTATTGCTTGGTAAGGGAAGATTCATCCGACAGGACAATCTGAGGTAGGAGGGCCTGGCTCTTGGTTGACAAGTCTACAGGCATCTCATTTTCCAGCCTATGGTTGAAGCAACAGTAGAACAGCCTGATGGGCATAAATAGTGGCCGAGGACAACTCCCTGTCTGACTCTCTTTTCTTCCATAGAAAGGCATTAAAGTTGCACCTCTCAGAAGTTCTAAACCTGGTTCTGTATGCTGCATGTTAGTCTGGCTCCTCAGAATCAGCCAGCTGCATAAATCTCTCCTTCCTCTAGAATAGGGAAAGGGTCATGTGGAAGAGATGAACTCTGTGTTCTACTACTTTTTGCTAACTCCAAGTAAGACATGACTCTGTAGCCTGTCCCCATTAAAAGCAGAATCTGAATTTACATCAGTTATAACTACCATGACTTGTCTCAATACTGGACAAAATAATAAAAAGCTAATACAAAACTTGGTCTTTAAAAATTGGTAATGTATAAAGTCAAAATGCATGTTAAAAGGATTAAGGAGAACTGGCTAACTGATAGAGCTGAAAATAGTTGTCAATGAGGAAACATCATTGAATCATCCTTGTATGGAGATCAGGTGTTTCTAGTTCTAAGCCAAATGCTTCTTGCTACTTCTTTCAGAGCAAAGACCTGGGGAATAAAGGTATGGCAAGCACAAAAATAACAATTCTAAACTGGATGGAGGCATTATAGTAGACAAACAACTGAACATGACTTCCACCTACATGTTATGGCAAAAAGGAGTTATTATGGTGCGTATATACGGATTGGTTTGATAAATGGGAAGTAGTGAGTAAAAGTAGGGAGGGTAACTTTACTTTTGCATCCAGTATTAGTGAGACTAGTCCTAGACTACTATGCCCACATGTTGGTGCCCATGTGTTGAAAATTACGTAGGAAAACTAGAAAGAGTACAAAGGAGAGCTACAAAAAATCCTTACTGTTAAAGAGTTCAATCTTCTAAGTTTATCAACAAACTAAAAAGGAAACCTGATTATGATGTGCAGCTACCTTCACAAGGAGAAAATAAAGAGCAATATGAGGTTCCATTGTGTATAAGGGAACACTTTAAAGCAGGGGTTGGCAACCTAAACCCATTAGCTCAGGGGTGGGCAATTATTTTGGGCAGAGGGTCACTTTCTGAGTTTTGGCAAGCCATTGAGGGCCGCATGACAGGCAGCCCACAGAAGATTAATATTAATTTTCTAAATTTTTTAGGAGCCCCGCAGGCCGGATAGAATGGCCTGGCAGGCTGCATCTGGCCCCCAGGCCACATTTTGCCCACCCCTGCATTAGCTGGATCTGGCCCACAGAGCTATTTGTCAAGCCTGCAGACATGGGGCTTTGGCAGCAATTGATGGCAGGGGGGCTTCTGCAGCAATCACTTTCCTGTGTTGTAGTGGGGAAAAATACTAGCTACAGATATTTTCTCTATGCTGCACCCATCCTTCTACCCCTCTGACCTGAACTGGGTTAATCCAGACCACAGTCTTAAAAGGTTGTCAACTGCTGCTTAAAAGCTAAACAAGCACATACAGGAAATAAGGTCCAGAGTTCTAGAAATGTGAGTGGCTAGGACTGGAACAAACAGCCAAAGGAATGGATGAATCCTCTATTTCTTTCAGTCTTCAAAAGCCAGATTGGATACCTCTCTGGAGGATATGTTTTGGTCAAAAGGGGCAACTGCGCTGTGTTATACAGGGGTGCATCTACTTGTGCAATTATTGTGAAGCAATAAACTCCATAGAAGTCTGAGCTGCAGTAAACTGCTCTTGGGTGCAGTGTCTACATGTGCACCTAGGACAGCAGCAATCTGAGCCAGGGCAAAGCAATGGCAGGCTGGCAGGGGGCACAGGGACTCAGCCTTGGGCTCCAGGTAGTGGTGTTGGGTGGCAGAGGGAGTGGCTGGGGCACACAGGCACTGTGTGTTCAGAGCAGTGTAGCTAGGCAGCAGCCAGGAGTCTTGTTGGCTGACCAGGTTCAATTTTTGCCCAAGGCCACCATCTACATGTGCATTTAGTTGAAGTAAATTCCTCCGCCATAAGTACTTGTTCCTGACAGTACTACCTTGCTGCATATTACTTTACTGTGGCCTAATATTATCAAATGTGTAGACAGTGACCCTTTACTGTGGAGCTAATTAGTCCAGTCCACAGTAAAGTGTATGTATAGATACACCCAGAATGTTAGAAATGAAGACTGACCTTTCTTGTCTTAATTAAGTCACAAAATTTGTCCCATATCACGGATGGGCTTAAACAACTTACTAGCCTGATACTCTAGTATTATCAGTCCTGCTTCAGACTAGAACCCAGATCTCCAGGACATTCACACGAGTAGGCCTGTGCCCTCTGTATAGTAATTATGCCAATGTGTAGCAACTGAATGTATCATCCGCCTCTTTCTTTTCTTCTGGTATTGCTGTGGGTGGATGGAACAGAAGGCAAACCAGCACAAACCAAAATGGGCAGACAAGCTAATTGTCAGATGGCAATAGATTGGTAAAACAGGAGTAACCTTGCTGCCCTAAGTCTCAGTTTGTAATGGTTGAGTAGGCCACATAATAAAAAATAATCTGCCCTCTTCGCCCACCTCCTGCAGGCAATGTGTGTGTGCACATGCATCTCCTTCCCACTTATGCATACACAGTAGACTTCCAGTAAAACAGAAGATAATTAAAACCTACATGCAATTACACGGCCTGGTTTATTTTCAGGTATTTATCTGGGGAGGTGGGGCAGGGGAGGCCACACTTTGTTTCTTGCTTTTGGTATCTGTAATGACAGTAAGTGAGTGAAATGAAAATGAGACTAGTGTAACAGGGAGTTTAAAATATAATGCTATGTTGCATTTGAGATTTCTAGTCTAAGCAGACATTTATGCCTTGTCTGCTGAGCAAACTCCTTTTACCCAGGGTCTGGTTAGCTTTTGTATGTAGGAAAGTGCAAATGTTATTTCGTGGACCTTTGGGTAGACTGTTTCTAGGGAAATCCCCTTTTCATATTAAGTCATGATCCAGGACCTACTCACTGACTGCTCACTGAAGCAAAACTCTTGCTAAATATGGGAACATTGCTTGAGTAATAAAGGCAAGGTAAGGCCCAGGCAGAGCTCTTATAAATATTAATGACCTAGCTCATACATTTGTTCTGGGACACAATGCAGGATGCAGTTTGTGTGGGAGATATAAAGCTAAAAATCTTCAAATTGTTTAATATATTTAGGTTTGGTGCTATAAAAAAGAAATTAATAGGAACAAGTGCATGCTGTTCTTCCTGGTTTATGTTTATTTACGTCCAAGTCATAATTTCTATTATTACTTGGAACAAAGATGGATTAATTACAAACACTACAGCATCATTCACAGATTCCTTGTATTCTATCACTTGAGAACCCTACAAGTAGAACAGGTCTGTAACTGTTGGAACACAGGGTGCCTACAGACGTTACAGCCCCACTCTAACTCATGGTGCTTTACATAAAGCACCATGAGTTAGAGCCCCCACCCTGTCCCAACAGACATTTGCCTGTTGGGTCAGGGGAAAGAGGGGTGCTGGAGCCAGCCTGCATCAGCCGTGGCCAGCAGGCAGGGGTGCTCCAGCAGCCTCTGAGGAAGCTGCTAAACTGCCCCTCTCCCCAGCCCCTCCTGGGCTTTCAGTAGGGGAGGGAGGGAGAAGGGCTGAATGGCCAGATCTGAGGGGAAGGGGGGAGAATGGACCCCTATCGCCTTGTGAGCCCAGCCCAGCCCCCCCCACCGTAGAATGGACCCCTCTTGCCTTGTGAGCCCAGCCCAGCCCCCCCCACCCAAATACCACAGCCAGGGTAGCGGGGGGGGGGAACCCCATGAGGTGACGGTGTTCTGTTCTCCCCTCCCCCTCAGCTCTGGACAATCAAAACTGCTAGGAGCTCCCTCACCTTCCCCCTCCTTCTCCCCTGATAATCTGTGGGGTGGGGCTAGGCTACTAATACCAGCCCAGCCCTACTGTCTGTGTGCAAAAGTAACCCTGGAGGGAACACAAGTTCATGAAAAAAAAGTCACTTGTGTATGCAACCACAGTTGCTTTGGGTAAATTACCTCACTTTGTGGAGTTTCCAAGATGCTGAGTCTGATTTGTTGTCTTGCTTGCACCAGCAAACATTGCAATTAGATGTGTTGTAGTCACACTCATTTTTACAGCCATGTAACTCTGTTGTGTGGGCAGAGAATTGGATTTCCACCATAACTCTCAACTCCACTGTGAACTTATTAAAAATCAATGGGAGGAAATTCCTTTACTCAAAAAATCCCTGAATTCTAAATCAGATGATCCAAAGAATAAGTGAAACAAACACAGTGCAGTAATGGATGTGTTCCGCTGATTGAAAAAAAAGCATCAATCAATCTTGTACATTAAAAGGAGATCTCCTGTCTTGAAAGTAGCTCTATTTCTAAGAACTTGCTAACAATACTGGCTTAGACGGTCATAGAAACTGTTTCTGATCTCAGATATTATATTTCACTAAAGGTTTATATCGTTTGTGCTTCTATAGCATTATCTAAATGGTAAAAAGGAAAATAAAGTCACAAAAGTTATTATTGTTGTCTCATTATTTTAAATGGTTCATAGGTATATTCAGAATGTTATGGTAGTAAATTATGTGAGAAGGAGCAGGTCCCCAGTTCTACAGAACTTTGGGTTTAAGGGCATGGACAGGCACAGTGAAATGGTACTGGAGATATTCAGCTAAATCACATCTTGACATTGGCAGACACAGGCATCATGAAACAGGGAGGTTTGTCACTGAGTCAAGAAAGGAAAGGCACTTGGCAAGTGAATCCAGAAACCTTTGTGATTCATTGGGGCTCAAAAGATAAATGATATTGATTGACTTTACAGACTGCCTGGAGCAACGCAAATGTAGCATGGTGTTGCTTTTACATCTATGGACATAACTTCGTGCAGGCAGCAACTATTTTAACAGCATAGTAGATTCATGAAGAAAGTGTTTGCATGTGAGTCTAATAACCCTACAGTTCTCTATACCAAGGCTATCCAACTTTTGAGTGGCCACCCCGCCCCACACCATGCCAGCACTCCAATGCCACGTGAGATCCCTGGGTCCCTCCAAGCTCCCTGGCTGTGGACTCCCACAACTCCTTGGGCACTACTCTACTGCCCCACCCCCAGAGGCAGGGGCAGGAGGGGGAGCCCAGAGACTCTGGCAGTGGCGGCAGCAGCTGGAATGATGCAGGGGCTGGCACCTTGCTTGGGAGCTTAGGGGCCACAGCTTAACACCTTGGAAGCCACATGCAGGCCACAGGTTGAGCAACTCTGCTTTATACTGACCCTGCATGCTCTGCATAGAACAAAACCAACACTGCTTTATTGAATGTTTTATTTGCTGTTATTACCAAGAAAAAAAAGTATACTGAGAAGTCTAACGCTTAAATTTGACTTACACATTTTTATATGAAAAATATTAGCCCAAAACTCTGACCCAGATACCCACACAGTTTGCAAAGGACAAACTAATTTGATTGGAATAATTCATCTGCTAACCCTTTCCACCTATGACAGCCAAGTGCCAGTTACACTAATGCTCTCCTCTGATTCATTAGATTCCAGTTTCTGCTTAGGCTTCTAGCAAGTTACTTCCTTATCATTTCAGCCTCAAAAGGTTTTGGACGCTATGGATAAAAACATGTAATCAAAAGACATTTATCAATTTTGATGTGAAAAATGTGTTAAAGAAAGTGTAGATTATGGGGGGAAATGGGTCATGAGTGAGCCCTTGGGCTTTAATACCTTTAAAGCTCTACACCAGATACCTTCTCCCTATCTCCTGTGCTTTTATGATTTTTTGCATTATGTTCCATGCAGCTGGTTACAATGTGTTACTTTATGTAAAAATGTTGAAATGTAAAGCAAAGATCTTTTGGAATGAGTGAAAGTTTTGTTAAAAGGAGAGCTTGCCTAAAACTTCATCTTTTGGAGGGTGGACGTGCGGAGTGTCTTCACCTGGTGCAAGTTAGCATAGCTTAATTGGCTTCCATGATGTTACACCTTCTTCTTTTGTATGACTAGGGAAAGCAATGGCAGAGAAGGTGTAGGTTAATTAAAAATGACAACCTGCTCATGGTCTTCCCTGCTAAGTGTGAAAGCACAATGAATGTCATCACTCTGGCAGCCAAACTTCAGTCTTTGAACTCACGACTGCAGAAGCAATGGCAACCAAGGGATAGAGATGGAGGATCTGGCCTTGGCTCACTTCTGAAGTCAAAGAAGTATGATGAGCTTTGGTCCTGATGCTGCTCCTATTAGATTCAATGGAGTTGTTACCAGCAATGTCAGTAGGAGGAGAGTCAGGTCTTCCTTAATGCTTTGTGTCTATGACTGAACTCCTGGGTACTATCTGGGGGAGGAACAGAAGTGGTAAGCTACTGCAAGGAAGAGGAGGTCCCTTTGACTCAGCCACATCCAGGGGGTACTTGTAATAAAGCCTATTTTAATAAGATTTGCAATTCAGGGTGGAACCAGGCACCCAGCTTTTGGATCAAAGGGATTCCAGCAATTTTGTAGTCATTGGAGTTGCTTCTCAAATCTAAATCTTTCTTTTCACAGTGACATCCTATTTGCACATGCAAATAATTAGGTTTTCTGGAAATGAAAGGGAGGACAGATTGCTTTACATAGATAACTTTGACCACAAATCAAGAATAGCATTTAAGATGGCTCTTTCCCACTCACTTGAATGTTAGAGTTTCAAGGCTGTCTCTTTTTTTAATTATTTCTTATAATGAACTCTTTAGCAACGTGTTTTTGTGTGGGTGGTAGCACTCAGTTGATTCTTAACTTTTCTGTTTTTCAGTTTGTTGATTAGGCTGGTGTTTTAAGCCTGGTTGATTCATCTCTTACAGTTGTGCTGCCTGAGGTGTGACGGAGATGGCTCTAAAAAACAAAAACTCCCAGCCTCACTTATTAGTCTAATCAACTCTTTAGATGTGAAAAAGGGCTTATTTCAACAGTTGTTATTTTTGGTGCAACAGGGCAAGTTTCTCCAGACAAAACGAATACTACTTCCCAAATCTCCTTGTCATCCCTTCCATTCGCATTTTCCATGGGTGAAGAAAAGTCATTTGACTTCATTGTGCTAAAAGAATCAGAGAAGAGGCAGCAGCAATGGCTTGTTATTTATTGACGTAGTTTATGCTTCCTGGTGCTAAAGTCCCTGATACTTACTGTTTCCCAATACAGGGTTGCCATGTCCATTACCACTTCTCGTTGTTTGTGTTACAGTTCAGTGATTGGGTAGGTTCTGAAGTTTTTCTTTTCCTCTTGTTAATGTATAGCTACTGCTTGTTTCCTGCCCTGTGTATGTCATGCCAACCACAGTTTGCCATTTGCTCTGCCAAATTTATAGCTAGAGACTCAACCAATAATCTTTCTATGTAGCTAGCATCAAATTATATGTAAAATGTTTCCCCTAAATCTGGATGCGATTATCTTAGAATTTTACATCTCAAAAATAACTCTTCTCTCAGACGTCCCCTGAGAAGGGCATTTTTAAAGAAAATTGGGGCCTCTACAACACATGTATTGTTGTCAGGTAGACATTTTCTTAGAGAGGTGGGTAGCGGGGGTTTGATGGGGAAACAAGCAGGCAGGCAGCTGCCTGGTGTTTTGCCAGCTTCATAAGTTTCATAGGATCCTGGGCTGCCTCACAAGCCTCCTGTCACCTGGCTCTCCCAGCTCCCTAACTGCAGAATTAGCCAGGCAGGTAGCTCAGAGACAAAGGGAGTCTTCCCATCAGGTAGTCAACCAAACAACGAGGTAGCAGGAATATTTCCATAATAAAATATTTCAAAATCTTTTCCCTCCACACAATTCAAGAGAGAGTTTCTGCCCTTAATTGGAATGTTTTTCCTTTTGAAATTTGATTTCCCTGTCCCACCCCCACTCTCTGCCACAGAATGGTATCTATTGCTGGCCTAATTTTGGCCTAACATGTCTTATTTACAGTTCACACTGTTTTCCTGAGAATTGAGTAAAGTATTACTGATGATACAAATTCACGATACATGTTGTTCTACCCAAAGTGCAATTTTTTTAATTGAAAAGGTTTTGTTTGTTTACTTGTTTGTTTTAACCCAGATTGTACTTGAAAAAACCCTAAGTCTGGAGTAGGTTTGTGAAATTCTTCTGACATTACTTACTATATCTTAACTGCTTACCCTAGCCTAGTTAAAAGCTATACAACAAAAGGGCATTTGTGGACATCTATAGCGGCACCTTGAATTTTTCTCATTTCTTTAGTTCCTGTATTAAAATGCCACAATTCAACACTGAAGCATAGGCCCTACAGTATTTCTCCCTGGGTGTGTCTACATGAGATGCTTTACTGCCCAATAGATTAACCTACCTACTGGGCAGTAAAGCATCACCATGTAACTGTGCACATAAACTACTGCACAGTAAATTAGTCTACCACACAGTTAGCTAGTAACTGTAAATACATCCAGGAGCCAGGAGCCCAGGGACAGGTCCCTCTCTGCTCCCACCCAGAGGAGCGGGAAGCTGAGCAAAGCTGAGCAGTGCTGGGGCTGGGGAGCTCTTCCTTCCCTGCTCAGCCAGAGGCTGGGACGGCTGGCAGTGGGACAGTGGGATAGCTGGCAGTAAGCCCCTGCTGAGTGGGGATTCCCCACTTAGCCAGGGGCATTCAGGAGCTGTCCCACTGGTAGGGCAGTTAGCAATGAGCCCCCAGCTGGTCAGGAGCTATCCTGCCAGTGGAGCAGCTGGCAGTGAGCCCTGGCTGGGTGAGGAATCCCTGCACAGCTGGGGGCTTGCTGATAGCTGCCACACCAGTGGGACAGCTCCTGGCCAACCCTAGCTTAGAGAAGAATTCCCACCCAGCTGGGGGCTCACTGCCAGTGGCCCACCAGTGGGACAGTTCCCACCCAGCCCCTGGCTGGGTGAGGCATCCCTGCTCAGCTGGGTGCTCACTGCCAGCTCCCCACCAGCCGACTGGGGCAGAGTCCCCTCCCACACGGATGTTTCCCTGCCCCCAGCCCCTGTCGGACAAGCAGAGCCTAGGCCTGACCCTTGTGTCCCCTGCCAGCCTGGAGCTGGCACCCTGGGGAGCCTAGAGCTCCCCATGCTACCATATGGCAGGAGATCAGGGTAGGCATTTCCCTACCCTAAACTGCTCCCTGCCCCTGCACTGCTCCCACACGTGCAGATGTGCTCTTGTAGAAAGCTGCACAGTAAGCTTTCTGTGTATTAATTGGATGTGTAAACATGCCCCCTTAGTCTGTTTCACATCGCAGCAATCTCATCACCATTAAGCCTAAGAGAAATATAATTAAGAATCTTCTTATGACTCAGAATTGGGTTGGCAAATTAGGATGAATCAATGAGTTTTGTTATCCCTCACAAAAATCACACCAACTCCCTGGTAAACCTACTTCCTCTCAGCTCCAGCCCCCAACTCTTTCATCTTCCTCCTCCAGCCCAGCAGATATATATATATATATTTTTTTTTTTTCTTTCCTCCCTCTTCCCTCACCATGGACTTCACACATACATGCACACACACATTACCCAGAATAGATCCTTGGTTTCACACTGACTCAGTGCTGTATCAATCTACCTCAGACCACGGTAGACCTGAATCTAGAACCATGAAAAATGTTCACAGCAAAACGTGAAACCACACAAAATTTGTTTGGTTTCTGTTTTTTTAACCAGACTTGGAGTTTAGGCTGGGTTCACAGAAAAGTTCATAAACCTTTCAGGCAAGTGAAGACCAGTCATACTGCTCCTACACTTATCCTCCCCCTCTTGCCCAAACCTTGTAGAGATAATGAAAGACTCAGAAGGGAATACAGATGAGGGGCCTCCTATACAGACAATCTCAAATATAAAGATCAATGTTCATGTAGTTAATTTTCTAGATACTCTTCCCTGACCATCTCCTGAGTGTTATTATGTGGGTGAATGCTTGGAAAGATTTGAAAAAATCCACATCATAAGTGTAGCTGGGCCGGGGGGGTGAATAACAAATACTCCCCCTGAGGGACTCTCCTGCCATGTTTTTTCCTCTCTTGATCCCTTGGCACAGGTTTCCTAACCGGAGCAATCAGTTGTTGAAGTGAGGCTTCCAGCTGCCACACATTTCCAGTCTCCAAATGCCCCGAGGGCAACATCCCCTTCACACACCGCCGCTTTTATTCTCCAGCTTGCCACTTGACAGTTAATTCTTCCCCGGTGTGCAGATCCCCTCAGCCATGACCAATGTTTTAATTACTCTTGCCCTTATCCTGACCTCACTCTCTGCCCCTTCCCTGGGGCTACCCCCTCTAGTACAGGATTGTCATTCACCCTGTTACAATGAGATCTGTGGCACCGTTTTAGAGATTAATTCATTCCCATACTAGGACTCTGAGCTCTAACTTTGTCATGTAAGATAACAGTGCCAGCTTAGGATAGTACATGCAGTGTGTCTACACAGGACATTTATTGCAGAGTTGACTAATAAGCTCCACAATAATCATCCCAGCATCTAAACATGCAGCCCTGTTAGGCCTCAAGAAACTAATAAACTCCACAGCAGGATAGCACTTTTAAATGCAAGTACTATCTTGCTGTGGAGTTTTGACTTCCCAGCACTGCACATGTAGATGCTGATGCAGCTGGCTGGGGCAAAAGGGTGCTTCAATGCAGGGGGGTACCTGCTGGCTAGCTGCACACTGGAGCATCCTTGTGCCCCAGACAGCACCTCTGCAACATATTGAGCTGGGTCGGAGCAGCCCCAGGCTGGCAGGCTGACCCCCTGGGCCCCCTGCTTGCCAGGGCTGCTGCAACCCGGCTCAACATGCTGCAGTCCCAGGCACATATTCAAATTGCCCAGGAACAATAAAATTCCAACACAATATGTGCCAGAGTTTATTGCTTTGCATTAATTGCATGTGGAGATGTGCCCACAGTGAGCTAATGTATGGCAGACACACATGTAATGAACCCTTTGCTATAATAAAAGTCACATATTAGTCTGAACTTCCATTGTGATAGAATATAGTCTAGAATAGAGAATATATACAGAGCAGTATCGGGCTTCTATATAATATACATATGGATCAATAAAAAGATAAATTCATTAATAGGGAGCTGTACCATAATGTCTTCCCCCTCTTGAATGTCTACCTATGATGGCTAGAGGTTCCATGCGGTGGTAGCAATTAGTACAGTTGAGAATGGACATGCTCTGGCCACAAACACTCATTTCCACAGTACTCTGCAAAAAAAATTTCTGCAGTAAGTGAAACAGGCATCTTGTGATTTTCCAACAGTTTCACAACATGGAAGAAGAAAACTGTTTTCTTTCCATCAAATTTTGTAGTTTCAAAAGTTTCTATTATCCCCCTTTTTGTACTCGGTGGAAAAAAAGACTGTCATGAGAACTAAAATGGGAAAATTAATTTTAAAAAGTGTGTGTGGGGCAAGAGGAAAAATAATAATTTATGTCACCAGTATTTTTGTAGCATTCACCCCAAAAAACAACTCTCTAAAGCACTTTGAAATAGCTTCAGTTTGCAAGAAATTATGGCCAAACCTAGCAAAGTGCTGAATAATACCAAATCCCATTCACTTTCTTTATGGGGTAATTGTCAAATGTACCTATCAAAATTAGGAGCACAACCCCTATTGACTTTTCGTTAATTTTGGAGAGTTATCACTGCAGTAGGGTTGAGGCTTTATAATTTATCGGAAAGATGTATTTGAAGCTGACTTCAGAGAGAATCGGGGTCTCTGCACCTTACTAAAAGTACTTCGTGTGTTGCAGGATTTCACCCTTTGTTTGGTTCTCAAACAGTTGACCTGAATGATATCAAATACCTAACAGGGCAATACTTCATTTCTCTGGGGAGAACTTGGAACTCACTATCTGGGGAAAACCAGTGTACTTTTTTCCATTTGAGTTCATTTGTAATGCTAATGCATACCAAAAGCAGACTCCAAATTTATGTATTAAGCTCATTGGGTGTGTCCACACATGCAACCACGTGCGCTTGCAGCAGCTCAAATAGAAGTGGTGCAAATTTGAGCCAGGGCTTTTTGCCTCAGCGCATGTGCTCAGACATGCACTTTGTTGAGGAGCAAATTGTGCCACTTGGGGCAAAATAACCCTGCTTGGCTTCTCCTGGATCTGCAGCCAGGGGGAGCTAGAGCCCGGGGCCAGCAGCTGTACTGTCCCCAGCAGTATAAAAAGTTGCCCTGTCTTGGCCTCATCTGTACAAAAAGCTGCCCTGGCAAGCAGCTCAGGGCTCCTCCCTCTCAGGAGCTTCTGGGGCCCAGCCAATTGGTTCCTGGGGACACTACCCTTTGTGCCAGCTGGACTGCTGCAGCAGCATCCCAAATCCATTTTTAAAAATACCCCAAAATCCATGTTCTTCCACAATTAAAAAAAAGACCACTCAATACACACACACACACACACACAGAGCAAGAGAGCGAGAGAGAGAGAGATCAGTTGGGCAATGCTTTATTTGTATATTTACAATGTTAAAACAGCTTTGGAAGCCTACAAGTGTCTCTATCATCATGATAAATTCTAAATACCTATATGTATTGATATGTGCTTTTGGTTTTCTTCGCACATGATGGGTAGACATGGTGTTTGCAGGAAGGGGGTGGGAAGGGGTGTGGGGAAGGTGGGTGGGTGTGTGTAGAGAGATGTGGGTTGGTGTGTGGGTAGGTACGGGGCAAATGCTAGGGAGACTGTGGGTGTGGGGGAGCTTGTGGAGGGGCTGCTCAGGATGGGTGGGTCCTATGGCCCCCATAACAGGGTTCCAGCCCCCCCCGCCCAGGGCCCATAACTTACTTTTCGCAGCAGCAGTGGGAGTGGGGTGCTCTGAGCCTGCTGCTGCCAGCTCCCAGCTCTTGGAGACCACGTGCTGGGCCCAGCCAGGTCCTGCCAGCCCTGGGGACCCTCTGCTGCCCAGCCAGGCTGGTCCCATGGCAGCAAGACCAGGAGTGGCATGCGGGGACCGTGTGACGGGCCCTGCTGGCCCTGGGCCAGTCCTTTGGTGGCAGGACCCAGCGCAGCACACAGGGACTGGCCCTGGGGCTGCTTGTGCTTCCCAGGTGGGCCAGGCCCAGCCAGGTTCTGCTGGCCCTGGGCTGCTCATGCTTCCCGGGTAGGTTGGTCCTGCTGTGTGGCACACAAGTTCAACGTCATTGTCAGGGATGCCTTGGAAGGGGACAGGGCTGCTGGTGATGGTGCCAGCACCACCAGCAAGCTCATTTCCAAATACAGGAAGGTGGCAAGTTACTTCCACCAGAGCATCAAGGTGGGCAAGATTCTGTGGGTCAAACAAGCAGAGCTGAGCATCCTGCAGCACAAAATCATGCAGGATGTGGAAACTTGGTGGAACTCCACATACCTGATGTTTGAGAGTCCTGTAGAGCAACAGAAGGTAATCCATGAGATGGCCTTGCTCAGGAAGATTGGGATCAGCAGCCCCCTTAACAATGGGATACCATCTCCCAGGTCTCGGTGGTCCTCAAGCCCTTCCTCGAGGCCACCAGGACCCTCAGCACTGCCGACACCCTCCTTAGCCAGGTGATCCTCATAGTAAGGGAACTTCAGAGCCAAATGGAGAGCTTCCAGGGGATCAATGTTCCTGGCTGGGGCAAGCCGCTGTCACCAAACATCCAAGCATTGGTGAGACATCTGAAGGAGGGCATCAGGAAACGGCTTGATCCCTTGTGTTCCAGTACGGTCCAAGTGCTGCCTGCCATGTGTGACCCAAGGGTGAAGGGCAGCGTGTGCAGCAGCCAAAGCCTGAATCAGTGAACAGAGGTGCTGGTGAAGAGAGCCAGGGAGGCACAACGGTAGAAGCGGGGAGATGTGGAAGAGGGGGATCCATTGTCCCATGCTAGCACGCCATCCCCCAGCCAGTCTCCTCCGCCACCACAGGTGCTGCCAATGTGGGCCAAGGGCATGGCTTTCATGGTGGGGTCCAGAGGCACCAGACCCCACCATCAGGCAGGTAGCACTCAGGCCTTGGTGGCTGCCTATCTTGCCGAGGGCGTAGAGCTGCTGCTGTGCGACCCCTTGGCCTACTGTACAAACCACAGCCAGATGTGGCCAGATCTGGCCACCATTGCCTGTGAACACCTGTCCTGTCCACTGACCAGTGTTCCAAGCAAGAGGGTGTTCAGTATTGCTGGGGATGTAGTGACACCCCACCGCACCTGCTTGGATCCTGGTTTTGGGGAGCAGCTGTTGTTCTTGAAGGTGAACCTCCCACTGCTGGGGTTCCTCAAGCTCCAGGTGCAGACGGAGTGAATGTCACCTTCCTCACTTCATCTGCACCTATTTCCTTTTTTCATTTTTTTAAAGGCCATTTAATTCCCCGTTCTCAGAGCTGAAGGGGGCACTCACTGCATCACCAGTCATCAGGAGAAGAACATGTCCCTGCTGAGCTTCTGTGCCAGGACAAACTTGGCACTATGGGCTGGGACTATGGGGAGGAGGAGGCCCCAGGTCCTGGGCATGACCACTAAAACTGCACTCTGCCAGGGTTGGGGAGGCCTGGTGGGACTCCTGGTGGCATGGCAGTCCCAGGAAATGCCAGGACCTAGGATCCCCCTGATGAAAGACAGGTAGGAGGTGCCATAACCTCCAGCTACCACATGCATGCACACAGTCCTGGCTGGGGAAAGCCCAGACCCATCACATCTTTGACAGGCCTGAGACTTGCTGGTTGCAGTGGAGTTGTGAGGCTCCAGGTGAGCTCAGCTTAGCTGCCTGGGATGCTATCTTTTAGGTCAAAAAACCCTTTGTCAGGCTGAGGAAGCACCTGCAGTTGGTCTGTGTGTGCTGTTCCTGGATGGAAGGAATAGTAAAGCAGCAAGAAGCTGGCATGCAATGCAGGCAAGAAAGCCAGTCGGTGAAAATGGAAATGGAGGTGTTAGGGGCTGAGGGACAGGCTGGGGTGAGGGGAGGGAAAGGGGATGTAGCAGCACAGGTAAAAGTGCAGAGGTGCCTGGGGTGTCAGATGTCCAGCAGGTCACAGTGTGCCAGAATTCTACTGTCTATATTGAGTCCATGAGTTTCTGTACCTACTACCTAGGAGGCTGATGACATGAAGTTCATAGGCCCAGCTCTGAAAGTGGTTTGTAAATTCCTTTTTAAGATCAGGCCTGACAGACTGGAGACAGAATGGGGTTTTTTGTGAGAAATGTGCTCCTACAGGTAGTTGGGTATTCTTGTCTTTGATAGACTCTGGTGTACAGTTTCTGGGGGTACTGGAGATTGTTGGCAGGTTTTGTGTTTTCAGCCATAGGAAGTTGTCTTCTGGTGATGAGGTTAGGTTAGCAACATTCGGTGCTTGTTTGAATTTACAAACCACTTTTCAGAGTCAGCCTATGAATTTCACTTCATCTGCCTCCTAGGTACAGAAACTCATGGACTTAATATAGACATTGGATTTATGACACACTACAACCTGCCAGACATCTGACTTCCCAGCTACCTCTGGCACTTTTACCTGCACTGCTACATCCCCTCCCCCACTTCCCCACCCAGCCTGTCCCTCACCCCCTGACACCTCTATTTCCATTTTCACTGACTGGCTTTCTTGCCTGTATTGAATGCCAGCCTCTGGCTTCTTTACTATTCCATCCAGGAACAACACACACAGACCAACTGCAGGTGCCTAAGAAGGGGTTACCATCCCTGCAAGTTTCATCTGAATCAGGCAAGAAATGACAAAGTTATAGGCAGTTTTGTGCTTCCCCATTATAGCCTATGGGCGAAATGGCAAAACAGTAAAACAGTTTCAATTAAACGAAACAGAACAGCAGTTTCAAAACTAAATAAAACTCAAAACGAAACACTGTCCTGTTGAAACAGCAAAATGGAAATCAAAACGGAATTAGTGCTGTTTCATACATCCCTACCAGCAAGCCCTTTTGAGCTCCAGTACAGTGGGGGAAGGTATGGGAAAAGTTAATGGTTTATCCTTTGCCTTGCACATATTTATAGCTGCAAAGACCGGTTCATTGATTGAGTAGCACCATAAATTTGTGACAAAAGGGCAGCATCCAGACGAGCACAGATGTGCAGTGTGTGGCACCGCAGATCAGTCTGCAGCACCACACACTGCGCAAGCAGGCATTCATCGCACTGCTACATTGCAGCGCCAGGGGTGAGGGGATGGGGGTTGACCCCAAGAGATCTTGGGGTCAAAAAAGCCCATGCTGAAAAAAGTGGGGCAGCATATATGATGGCAGCGTGCACTACCCAAAATTGGAGCCTGGCTGGCCAGAGCCATGCTCCAGCTGCCACCCAGGTTTTCTTGTGTGTCTGCAGCTCTGGGAGGCCCCCAGGACCTCAGGTAAGGTGGCTGGGGCCAGCACAGTTGATGGCTGCAGCCTCCCCTACCCCACCCATGTAACCTGCTATGTCCCAGAGCATGTGTGGCATGGGTGTTCCCTGGGGACAAGAAGCAGTGGCACAAACATTTTGCTCATCTGGATATGCCCAAGGTGTTTATCATGCATAAGTCTGAAAATTATCAGAGCTAGCATGCTTGACTTGCCCACCGGCCCACTACAGCACTGTCCTCTTTGACAATGAATAACCCAGCATGACAATATGCCATTTTCTTTTAATAAAAGTAATTTGATACCCATGCACTCCCAGTGTGGTACAAAGGGGATTGAGTTTAAATGAGATCAGGACCACAATTCTCACTTGACCCAGTGCGAGGCAAAGCAGCATGAAGCTTATTAGCACATTGCTGCTGCCTATAAGGAAAGGGTAAAATTCAGAGATAACTAATAGGGATACTTAAAGTTATGCTCCTTTTATACTGGATTTGCATGTCTACCACTCTCGTACCTACATTAGATAATTGTGACCATGATAGGCATGTATTTCCAGAAACCTTAATGTAATGTCTTTCTCTGAGTGATCGGGAACCAATTTTTCTCTCTCCATCATTGGAAGTAATTTAATGAAGTAGAGCGAGTACTCTCCCACACTGGAAGCAACTGCTGTATATTTAGGTAAATGTTGTCTGTATAAAGATAAAAAAAAACAACAAACTACCAGCTAATTTTAAATTTATCTCTCATTCTGAGGCTTTTGTGAGATGGGAATTTCAGGGATATTTAGGGTTATTTAAGATATGGTTAAAAACTCCCATTTTTCAATGCTATTTCCAGCAATATCTCATGCCAGGAAGCAGTACAAAAATGTTTTGGTTTTCGGGTAGTATTCGTACAAACCATGGTTTACTACTAAGTCTGCTTTTCTCTGCAAAGCTCTGGCTGCAAAGAGGTTGTTTATAGCAGCACTGCCAAGGATTATTTTTTAAACTTCTTAATATTTGTTTTCACTTTTGCATTGTTTTTTAACACCTTCTTCAAAATGTGAAGATATCATGTTTGCCTCTCCCTGCTCTCTCAGGAAAACATCAATCCTCATCCCTCTCAGATCCCCTTTCCTATGGGACACAAGCCAGTTGGTCTTCATTTTATTTTTATTCCTTTATCTCATCTACCAGCAAATGAAGAAGTCATTAGTGATATCAGTTAAGTATATGGCATATGGGAGTGTTAGTTAAATTAAATATATTCTGGTACTTGTCTAGTTGTTTCAGGTGGTAGCAAACTTAAATTTTACAGAATCATAAATTAAGAGGTCATTTCCACTGCCTTTTTAACAGTGCTTTAATTTTGAAACAAATATACGCAGAGTGTACCATATACAGTCCAATAATTAGGTCCATCCATTGTGGTATCTTGTCTCTTTTGCTAGCCTGGCCAAGTGTAAGGCACAGAGAACCTAACTTTAGCTCAGTTTGCTAGGTTAAAATTGTTTTAAGGAAACTGATAGGAAAATTCAGTGCTGTCTTCCTAAGCTAAGAACTGGAACCCTTAACTACAAGTGATAGTGTCATAAAACATTTGGGGTGTGAAGTTGTAATCCCCAGTGCAAGCAAAGTTTACTTGTGGCTGTGAAGAGACTGTAATATTATACAGGTACACTGAAAATTAATGAAGCAAAAGTGCAGTGAAATCTGTATAAAAGACTACCCTTATAACTTTAAGACATCTTTCCCTCTTAAGAGAATGTCTCAAAGTGACCTCAAATGCATTAAGTTCTGATTCAGCTTTACAAGATCACTGCCATTAAACAACTAATTGTTATAGGCTCCGTGAGTGATCATTTGGTTTCACTAAATTGTAAACCACTCAAAAGCATTGCATTTAATGCATAGGTGGGCTCAAGTATATCCGAAGTGGGGGCTTGGGTCCCAACTTTTGTTTGAGCCCCATACCCCGTATAATGGTACTTACAAAAGATTAAACCAAGGCAAATCACTGTTCTCGAAGCAGTCATTAACTTCCACAATATAGGGTCAGAGAAGCCAAATGTGTATTATTTAATACAGAA
>NW_005841893.1:2040560-2069814 GCF_000455745.1 Alligator sinensis
AAAGAGTGTGGTGATAATGAAATGCCTACACAGGCCAAAAAAAAAATTATCAGCTCCAGACTTGGATTATGACTTTAGAAAAATATAGGAGGCTGTATAAAGAAGCACTCAAAAGTGGTTTTCTGCTCTGCAAAACAGCAGTCTAATGGAAAGCTGATGCATGCCAGCCATGCTCTCTTAATTTACATGTTTTTAAAAAGTAAATGAACATGTCGAACCAAGCCAACCATTCCACTCTATCAACCAGTTTGCTTCTCTTTGAAGCGGGCACCAACATCTACCTACAGAATAGGAGTTCTCAACTGACCAAAACCAAATGCAGATCCAAATTTTTTAAAACAGGGTGTTCCAAAGGCAACCAGCACCACAACTTGACCATGGCCAGAGGGGAGGGAGGAGCACAGGTACACTGGGGGTGAAGTGGGAGGGGGCAGGCAGGAAGCAAGCATAGAAAGAAGGTACTGCTCAATAATACCATGTCTTCAGACAAACCTGGAACCTTCCGCAACCACTCCCAGTTGGAGCAGGGCAACACCATCTCTGGGCCTTCCCCCATGTCCAGTTCAACTAGAGATAGTGGTGGCAGTGGGCAAGTCCTGTGCAGCTGTGGGGAGTGACTGTATGGGGTGCTGGGCTTGACTGGAACCGGTAGCAGTAGGCTAGTCCTCCCTTCCTGAGCCTGCTCCCTGCCTAGTCCCTTCTCCAGTGTCCCTACCAGCTGGAGGGTGAGTGTTCTTTGCACAGATGCACAGGAGAGTGCAACTGTGCTACTGCCCACCCCAAACTGCCCGCAACCAGAACCATGTATGGAAAGTAAGAGCATTTAGAGTTGCTGTTTTTTCATTGGCTACAAATAGATGTCGCATTTGTCCCAGAATAAATCTTTTTTATTCCAGGATAATGTGCTGAAGTTCAGACATCCATGCCCATTGTCCTGGGATAAATCAAAAAAATCTTCACCGGATAACAAGCACTAGTAGTTTAACCCTGGACAGTACAAAGTACATCTGAACGGTTATCCCAGGATGGCATCATTGAATCAGTGGCAGAAAAGCAGCAGTGCATTCAGCCACTCGCTAAACCCTGATTAGGATGATGATGTGTGTGCATGCCAATCCTGGGATATTTCTGCTCCAGGACAAACACAGGAATAACTTGTCCAGTGACAAATGCAACATTTGTTCCTATCCATTATGATGGGTAACCACAAAGAACAGCCATGAGACAAGTGCTAAATTTAATAGAGTTTTACTCAAGCTGATCTTGCATAAAAATGCAGCCATTTAGTAACAGGCACTTTACATCCTGTCCCTGGATTACAGCAAAACAACACTGTTGATTTTTGGCTCTTAGGAAATCAGCATAAACAAGAGCTGCCTTTTTAGCTGTTAGGCCAGTGCTCAGAAATGCTGCCACCTGGTGCCAGCCTGGAAATATAACTAGCTTCCTATGTATATTGTATTTGGGGATAAATAGTGTCTCCTGTGGGAAATGGTGTTCTAACAAATACCCAAGAAATCTTAACCCAAAGTGCCCAAAGCTTTCAAGCTTGTTGTTACTGAGTAAGTCACAGTGTGATTATAGTTCAAAAGTACCTGCATATCACAACTGGCACAACCATTTTATGCTGATGAGCTTGTGAAATAAATCCATTCTTTTTGCCAACATAGTAGTTCTTGCATCAAGAGTAAAAGCCAATTTTTCCTCTTTATTACCTGACGGATATTAAAGAAATTGTCATGCCGTATGCTCAGGGAACCCATGTAGTTATCACCCAGCTCATGGGGACATAAGCTTTGGAAAATAAAAGCATCATCATTTATTTGTTCTCTGTAGTGTAGTGTTCATTTCATCAGGTCTTCATTAATGTATGAGTTAGAAAGTGTAGGTTTGGTGGATCTCAGTCTGGAAAGTGGGATGTTTGTGGTTGAAACAAGGAAGGATTTAGGATTCTGGGATTCTATACCCTACTAAATATTGACTTGTGCTGCATTTAGTTCAAGTCACTTAATTTATGTATGTATGTATTTATTTATTTAGACTTATGTCCCACCTTACCTAAAAGGCTCAGGACCTCTTTGTGCCTCACCCCATGTACAATCCAGACTTACCAAGCCAAGAGCAGTGCCCTCAAACAAGCTGTACTTCTCTACACAGACTGCCTCCTGAACCTAGCAAAGTGCTTATGTCTCTGTGCAGCGCTGTGGGAGGGCTAATTAGCATATGGCCAGTTTACCTGGTGCTGTTATGCAGCAGTACTAATTACCCCTCAGCACTGACAAAGCTACAATGCTTCTGGTTCAGAAGGCAATCTCAAGGGGACAGCACAGTGTATCTGAGGGTGCTGCTGGTGGTGATAAGCTTGCAGCGTAGACATAACCTCTGTTTCTTCTTCTATTAAATGGATGTAATGCTTGCTTACCTTCTATGGCAATGAGATAATTCACTGTAAATAGTTTAGAATGAAATATTATTGGATTATAGATGCTGTGCTATTTAAAGGCCTGATCTGAAGTCAACAGGCATCTTTCTATGGACTCCCCCCCCCGCCTTTCTTTAGGTTAGGCCATAAAGACAAAGTAATTTTTACTATTTAGGTATACAAGTACACTAATAATTCATTTTCAGGTCAAAGCTCTCAAAATGGGACTCATAAATTCACATGTAAGTGCCTAGATAACTAGTCTGATTTTCATCAGTGCTAAGTTACAGCTACTGAATCATTGGGAAGTACCAGATGCTTAGCACAGTTGACAGTAAGGCCATTGAATGTCTTTGTTAGGCTCCTAGGTTTAAAAATCTCAGACATAGCAACATGAATCCCTCTATTTCCATTCTCTATGTGAAACTTGAATTATTTTTCTCAGGCTTCAACTCAAGAAGTTAATAAAAGTTCCTGAATGTGCAGAATTGAAAACTTTAGTAATAAATTGCAGCAATATGATTTCAAAAATACAGCCACTTACAGGGGTTTAAAAGACTCATTCAGGGTATCCATATGTATAGCTCACCCTTATACTGGCCGAGTTTAGGCCCAAAAGCCGCTACTGCAGTGACTGAACAAAACCAAGGGACATCCTGGAATGTGGGAGTGAAACAGTGAAACTGAGAAGGGCCCAGCCAAGCTGCACAGCTGGCTGGAAGAAAAAGCTGAAATTTGGGGAAAAAAATGTGCAAAACCTTGCTTTTTATCAGGAACTCCTGTGACATGGCTGCCAACTTTACACATCAGCATTCTGAAAGCAGACATCTTGGTATCATGGTCTGTCTCTATCAATTATGATTAAAAACTAGGGGATCATATACTGCTCCCAGTGTCCACTGTGCTGCCCCACTGAGAATACATTCCCAAGAGCAGAATTAAGTCTAGTCTTTTCAAAGCCTTCAGTATCTTTTTTTGGTTTTTATATATAAGTTTCCATCTTCCATGACACATTCTCTAAGAGTTATTATCTCTCAAGCTCGGAACAAGGAATGACAGTTCTGGGAAGCTATTGATTCTGCCTGAAACAAAAGCAGAACAAATATATGCCCCAAAGCCCATTTACCCGATACTGAATGCTGTGCATTCAACAGACCTGCTAGTTAATGATATTGCACATAAGTAATGTTTTAACCATAAACTAGCTTTTGTTTGCTTTGAAAGCCACAGAACCAAAGAGGAAGTGTAGGAGAATGAGGGCAGGGCAGTGGCAAGAAACCTCATGACCTCATTCTTTCCGCCCCGTGGAGATTGGTTGACTGAGGGCTGGGACAGCATTTAAATTCCAAAGGGCTGCAGATGTTAAATCAGTGGAAGAGGAGAGCAAAGAAAGCCTGAATAGTTTCAGAGCAGATTGGCTTGAGCTGCTTCAGAGCTAACAGCTCCCCTGTCCGCTTTGACTCTTCTGATCCAGATACCAGGAAAGGTAAATGCACATTTTGTTTTTTGATGTCTGATGCTGTATCATGCCATTATTCATGTGGGTGTCAGGCAGTAAAGCTTTAACATCCCACTTTTCAGTTAAGTTTTAAGCATTCTAGTTCTTCAGGGGTGAGCCTTCAGAGCAGTAAAACTGGTGTGAGAGAGGATGCAGCACACAATATTAAATTACAATGTTCAGTCTGTACAGGAAGTAGTTAGATTCCTGTCACTAGGTCCAATGCTAAAAACTGGAAGCTGCCACTTGGAAACCAGAATTCCTAAATGTCACAACTGTCATGTTACAGAGCACTCTCCTGGCAGACTTCCTGGCTCTGGATAGGATATTTTATATTGTAACACTACTATAATGTCTTATAATTGGTTGTTTGACATGGGTTTTTTTTGTGTGTCTGTGTTAAATCTCCTTCACTGCTAGACTTGGCAAAGACATTTTAAATTTGTCCTCCAAAATCTAACCAAATACATTGTTTTGCAATGTTCTCTACCACTTCTTTGGAGCTCATTTGCTACATTTTTGCTAACTGCTATAGAAGGACTCAGTCATGTGGAGGATCTTCTCCATCTCTGTCTACTAACTCAACAATGTCCTGTAGCCTATCAGGAATTATTCACTTCTAAATAACTAAAACTGCAATGTGAACCTGGTATTTCCTTTCATTTCCTGCTGCAAAATATAGCCTATTTTTTCAGACTTCTGGAAAAACTTGATTTATCAGAAAAGCAGTATCCTTTTATAGACACTTATGCTTGCATTTATTTATTGCTGCTTTAATTACAATTCTGAATATTTGATTTTACACTAACTGAAAAAAGACAAAATGTTTTTTTCTTTTCCTCACTTATTTCTCATTAAATGTGAAACTGAATCTGACCCTTTAGCAAACAACATTTAGCTATATTCATAAAGCTTATCTTCATAAACTAAATCCTTGGATTACAGACTTGGAAATGTACTGAACGTCTTCCAATTCTCAGAGTTGCAGAGTTCAGGTTTAAATTTTGAGTTGGACGTCAGTAATGCATTAGAAGTCTATACTGTGAAATCCTTTAGTTTTGGAGGGGAGGGGAGAGTGGAAATTATGAAGATGCCATTCCTCTCTGTGGTTCACAGTAGAGTGTTGGTGATAGCATAGAAAATGTGTGTGGTGGGAATGAAGGGTCTGTAATATCATTAGAATCTCCAATGCGACACAGTGAAGCATGAGAAGAAAGAGAATCTGTTGCATGTTCCTTACTTTTGCAATGTTGGCTTACAATAATGTCCTTTTTTCCCAGGTAAATATCACAATGAAGACTGCAGTGCTTTGTTTGTGCCTCATTGGCATTGCCTTTGCATTACCAGTAAGTAAATGATAAAAGCTGCATGAGTTGTATGTTTCCTTTGTACATTAGCAGCAAGCAATTCTGAGAACCGTTTTTTTTCTTTCTTCCCTGAAGGTGAGTAAATCTAAGCACCGGCCTGATTCAAGGAGCTCTGAAGAAAGAGATGTAAGTTCCTTTTACAGTTAAACTTTTTCTCTTTTATTTAGATCTTTTCTTAAAAAAAATAATGTTGCCATCTCATCTAGGTTAAATGGCACGTTCTTATTTACCCTCAACTCTAATGACATTTGGCATTCCACAGAAGGTACTTTGCACAGCGTAAGGTAGTGTATGGGGAAAAGTCAATTGGCTGTTTTGGGGGAGAAGTCCATTCCTGTATGTAATTGGCAACAGGCTCTAAAACATATCCCCTTGATTTAACAAGCATGTACCCAATTTACTCTGACACCCAGGGCAGCCCCAGTCATTGTGATGGTACTACGTTTGTATGGGGAAGAAAGAATCTGTCCCCAAGACCAAATATAGAAAGAGGTTTTCAAAGAGGGGAAAGGAGGAAGAAGCAATTACAATCCCTGTTAAGTGACATGCCCCTCCTACTGCTGAAAGCACTAGTCAACCCACAGGGAGCAGAGAGGCAGCAAGGAAGTAGAAAAATAATCCTTTTCCTTCCATGAGCCTAGGAAGATGTGTAGTGAGACCCCCAACTGAGCCTGTTGGGGCATTGCTGTCAGCACGACTTCTTCCTTGGAGTGCACTAAAATCCTTCAAGAGCTTTCTGCCTCACTCTGAGATAAAAAAGCAACTTGTTTAAAACATTTTTCTTCAGAAAATAAATGGTACAAATGGCCTGGATGCCAGTGAATGCTTAACCATCATGGCCCACATGCCACAATGACCAAATAGCTACACATCACTACAAAATCAGAACAGAAAACTGACTAAAGCACTAGAGGTAACAGGGTAAGAAAGAATGAACAGGTGGTGGTCCTAATTCTCCTTTCATTTCTACCAGGGTTACACCACTGCATTCCTATCAGTGGAGTTACTCCTGATTCCTGTCCATGCTGATGACAGGAGAATCAAGCCTAGCCTTTTGCATATTTGTGTGTATTTTATGTAGGGACTGGTGAAAGCCATAAGGTTTAGATATAGAATCCAAGCTTTTCTCAAACTAAAGATTGTTTGCAGCTGGGGTGGGGCGTGGTCAGCCTGGAACTGACACAGGAGCCAGCTGCAAAGTTCTGATCTGATCTTCCTAAGGTTCAAGACTACCCATATTATTCTTGGAAGTAGGCACATCTCTGATACTAAGGCATTCAGATGTCAGTATTCCTAATTTATTTTTACTTCTTTTGCTTTTTACCTTCTTTACAGTTACACTATAAAGAAGGTAGGTGTTTCAGATGCCACAGCTGCCTGAAAATGGATGCCTGTGATTTAATACAGTTTCACATGCAGCTGTAGTTTTGATTATGACCTTGATTCTTATTGTCTTCAAGGATTCCAGAAGCCATCACCATCACAGGCATCACCACCGTGTGCAGACAGAGTCACGTGTGAGTCCACCATGGGCACAAGAAGTTCATGTACTACCTCAACAGGTTTGTACAACTGCGTTGTATAGAGATTGCCAAAGTAGTTAGAAGAGAAATATAGATTCCCTGTGAGTGCAGAGTTTTTATATCTACTGAGAAACTACAAGATGGCATGTTAGGTCCTTAGTCTTAGCTACAATGGTAAATAATGCAAAAATGACCTCTCTCTTATTTCCCAAAATAGTACACTGATGTATACTGAATTAATTTATTAACATAAATTCAAAGATAATAGCCAATAAAAAAGGGAAAAAAACTCTCCATTAATTGCTATAAGATCACCTCTTACGGCTCTACCATTTCTTTACTTGAGCAAAATTTAACTGTAATTGACCAGACCAAACAAGGTCTTTTTTATTGAATTAACTGTAGAGTTGGAAAGCAGTATTAGACAAACCTTTTGGGTATAAGGGCCCTTCTTCAGGTCATAAATTCAGAGAACATAGGGTTGGAAGGGACCTCAATGGTCATCTAGTTCAAACCCCTGCATAAATGCAAGAATGCTATTCCTAAACCATCCTTGTCAGGGGATGGAGTCACACTCATTGGATTCAGGACTAAATTTGGACCCTATAACTGTGATTGTGCGACTCCTTGAAACTGGAAGATAGAGATTAGAGAGAGTACATCTTTCTAATATCCTACAAAAATGCTCTCCCCTCCACTTTTTATTGGTTTTATCTTTTTTTTTTTATTGACTAACTGATCAGCATTTCTCAAATTGAAAATTTTAACAATTTTTTTTTTAAAGAAAAACTTTGTTGCCAGCTCTTTATGTCATTAATACTTAGTTTTCTCTTTTGTTTTGCAGACTTCTTTTTCTTCAGAAGAAAGTGTTGAGGTCCCTAAACGGCAGGTAAGTTTTCATCTGCAGCCCAACACCTACCAGATGCAGTACAGCTTCCATCATATAATAATGTCCATTTCCTTTAATAACATTCTTCTGGCACTCCTCTGACAAAATCAGTTCCTAAGTAAAATAAAACTTCAGACAAGGTCAAACAAATGTAGAACAATCAGTTTTCTGAAACTTGCAAAAAAAAGCTCTAAATACAATTCTGTTCTCCTGTGAGCTCCCACTGAAGGGATAGGTGGGACCCTTTAAGGAAAAAACATTGAGATAATGAACGAATCTGCCAAAACATACATAGATCTGAAGGAAAACCTTTTGGACACAGGCTACCGACTACACTTTGTCCCCACAAAGGGAATGGGAAGCCCTATAAGCATCTACCTGTAGAGCTTCCTCAAGGTTCTTCTATTTGGAAAGAGCATACATGTTGCTGACATCTCTTCAAGGAGTGTCAGTATCTGTGGAAGATGGATAGATTGATGCTTAGGAATACACACAGAAACCAAGGGAGTACTACTGCTAGGCCTCTCCCTGCTCTTCTATAGGCAACCTTCCCAAAGTCATAGACAACATGAACTCTGAAAACACAGGAGAGAATGTCACAGAATTGATGCTATACCCCCTACACACCTACACTGTTATACACTACCTACTGAGCACCCTTTTCTACCATGCTCTGCTACTTTCACTGAAGGTATATGGTAGTATGTAACTGCTACCTCATTCTTTCTTGCTATGGTAAAATAATATCTGCCTACCTCAGCTTTAAAATGTGTAACAGTGTATTAGATAATGACAGAGCAAGCAAGGTACATTGTTATAACAATATCAATTTCATTTCATAAATTAAATTCAATTGGATGATGCTCTGTTAATTTGTGCTTTTCAGATCTTTCAAGTAGCAAGTAGAAGTACTGAAAGTGAGGATGACCATGATGATGATTCCAACGACACAGATGAATCAGATGAGGATGCTGTCACTGACTTCCCCACTGATTTCCCAGTCACTGAGACTTTCCCTCCTTTCTCCCCTACACGGGGAGACAATTCAGGCAGAGGAGACAGTGTGGGCTATAGAATGAGAGCCAAAGCAAAGTTGGTGAAGTCTAGCAGGCACTACCAAGCTACAGGAAAGGTAAATATCACTGGGTAGTGGTAATCAAGTTTCCAGGAAAGAGAGAAGATTTTAAAATAAGAGTTTGCTTTTGAGGCCATCTGCTATGAAATGATATGCAAGACTAAAAGGGTGTATTCCTACTTAATATAGATACCTAACTTTCATTAAAGGTAGCAAGTATTGCATACAGACAGCGGGCAGCAAAGCTATTGCAAGGGAGCAGCAGAATCATGATATACTCACATGTGAGAACCAAGGACAGTGTAAAATCATATTATACAATGTTTGTGTAACTCTCTAAATATTCAGTAGGCTGTACAATATAGACAGCATAGAGATCTTTGAGAACTGCCTAAACACAAAAGGCATATCGTTTCAGTGAAGTATTGCAATATGCAGTGATTCACTGGCTCCTCAGAATCTAGAATATCAACTATTTGTGCTTTCTCTCCTATGCTATACAGTTCATTGTACATGATGCCACTGAAGAGGGCGACAGTACACCAGACACAGAAAGCCAGCAGGTAGACTACTCCAAACCCCTCCCTGCTGCACGCCTTGTTCCAGGAAAATATGACATCAGCGTGGAGTGGGATGACAAAAGCCACATGAAGGATAGCAATGAGGTCACCAGCAGGTCACGTGATGACAGCCATCAGAGACTCGAGAGCGTTGAGGTAGACAGAGATGACAGCAAACCTGATGTCCCAGAAGACAGCCACATGAGCAATGAAAGCAGAGAACAGCGTCACACCCAAATTTCAGCTAGTGTCCCTGAAACTGATGCTGACAGTAACCAAACTGCTGAGAGTGCTGAAGATATTCAAGACCATCACAGCCTTGAAGACAATGAGGTCACTATTTAAAGAAAAACAAATATATAACATTTTTTTTACTTTGGCGAGGGGGAAACTGTTTCATTTTAAGAAATGTTTGCAAATGTAAACCAATTTTGATTTTGATCTTAACTGTAGGCAGAGGTTAGTGGTAACTGTATTAACCAGGCAAACTCAAGTATGCAATATTAGCTCTCCTTTCCATTGCAGAAATGTAAGCCCTCCTACTACATCTGTTACTGTTCTCTTTGATTGTGATTCCGTTATGAAGAAAAATATGTAAAAGGAAGACGAATATAGTTTTACACACAAAGTGAATGTTACCCTTTATGATACTGTACTTCAATGGTTTTAAAATTCCAGTGTATATTTTGTTGTAATGTGTGAGTGAAATAAAACCACAAAATCCTGAACCTCTTCATTTAGTGTGAGCATAATTAAGTGAACTGCACATCACATAGATCACACTAATTCCTGGATAGGAAGAATGAGCTTTATTTCTATTTAGATGAAGAATGCATTATATTACGTTCCTTAAGTATGAAAAATATCTAATCACACAAAATATAGGAGAATAGAAAGATTATGGATTGCTTTGAATATTACAAAGACTTCTAGGAGGATACAAGGGTATTTAAAATATTTAGTGGTGGCTTCCATAATTACAAAGAGTTTGACTTTGTTCCTAGAGGAAAACTGCTGTTTAAAAAAAATATTAAAGAGACTTAAGGTCTGTATACTCTCATTTACACTTACATTCAAGGCCAGTTTCACAATTTAAAATTTATTCTGCGTTCCCACAAGATCCACACAAACTCACTTCAAAGTAGAGGAATTTTACCCCCAAAATATCATTTAACATGTATGTTAAACGTCAATACTTCCCTGCTAACTGTGGGCCTAGTTCTGGCAAAAACATCCATTGACTGCAGTGAGCCCAGAGTCAAACTCTGTCCCTCTATCCATTCCTTCCTATATTTACACTAACATTTATGCTTTTTTCCATCTTGTATGCTATATGGAGGTATTTCAACTGGCAAAGGAACAGATTGCTCCAGTAGTAAGCCCACCAAATACAGTGACTGGTAATTTATGTGGCAGTTTCCACCCTTGGATAGAAATCCAAAGAAGGAGCTTGTATTGTGTGTAATGTTGCCTAGTAACACCAATCAACAAACATGTTTTCCCCAAGATTTTCTCAAAATGCACCTATTTATATCAGGACTAGGGGAAATGCACATTATTAGTGCATACTAGTCTTCAACTACAATTCAACAAGCATTATAAATAATCTAATGTGTTTCTGCTTTATAATAACACCATAAATTTGATTGAATATGATAGAAGAGATTTTCTGATTCTAAAAACTGTTCATAAAGTTGCAGTGTGTTTGCATTTCTGTGAGCCTAGGTTTTGCTTAAACATTTTAAGCAAATTTTTTCACAAGTCTTTTTAACCCAATCAGTAGCCTACAATCTTTCTTCTTGGGCCATAATACTACAGCTAAAAATACTAATTCTTACAAAGTGTATGTCTTATCAATAGCAATACGTTAACATTACTCAGATGTTGAACCCCACAGTTTTAAGGAAGTATACTTTTAGTACAGAATGTGTAAATTTAACCCAACATGGAGTACAGTTTAAGCAATTGATAAAACAAACAATGCCCATAAGAAATATTTAATCTGTGACAAGAAAATAGCACCTCCTTAAAATCTTACTTCATTATAGACAAAGCCTGAACTGACAGGCAATAAATGAAGGATGAGGAAGGAGAAGAGGGAAAAAACATAATAAAAGATAATGAAACCAAAGAAAATATATGCTTACAAAAGTTATTTGTTTATAATAAATATCTGTAACATATGCTCTGGCATATATATGAGTTAGACACCTTCCCTCCTTTCCTTTCAACAGAGGTAATGCAGTGGAAGATAATATGTTCATTCTTTAGTCTATACAACTACTCCATAATCCTCAAAGATCAGGAAAAAGGCACTGTCCTGAAGTCACAGGGAACTATTTTACTTAGGAGAAAACCAGGAGCTTCCTGGGAGCTACCTGGTAGCTGGCCAAGGGGGATAAAGCTAGGCAACAAGTGGCCTGGTAGGAAGAGATTCTGACTGCTGGCAGGGAGCCAAGAGCATCTAACTAATGAGCAATGGTATACAGGCAAGATTTGTACATGCTTCTGAAACCCAAACTGAACTGCCCCAAAGGGTAGTTGGGAGTTTTTAGATATCTTTGTATCTTCTGGTGCCCCGACCCTGCCATCTGGGCAGCTATCACCTGAAAGATGTGCTCATTGCAGTGGCCCACTTTGAACTGTTGAAGCATGTCCTCCAGGCCCCAAATGGCCAGGAGGTCAGCCACCTCATCTGCCCTCCAACTAGGTCCCTGGTGCTGGCCCTGGGCAGGATCCTCTGCCCAGGTCCCACCACTTGCCTCAGCAACAGCCACAGATGATCCCAGCGGGGTGCAGAGCCTGGGGCAAAGCAGCCTGCATGGTGCCCCCCTCCCCGTCCCACGACACACTTACACCAGGGAGCGAAAGCCCTGGCACACCAGACACAGGAGAAGAGGTGGTGGCTGAAACTTCTGGCTGGAACAGGCAAAGAGACGTCCAACCAGCCGGGCAGGAGGGTGGGCTAAACTTCAAACGTGGCAGCCATGGCCTCTCCATCTGGCTCTGCAAGGTCCCCAAAGTGCAGCGCCAGGGGCAGTTGCCCCTAGGGACAGCCCTGCCAACAGGAATCCTGGTGCTCCTTTTTTCAAAATTGCAAATTCTCTGATAACCCCCCCAAATTCTCTCATTAAAATACCAAAAATCTGTGTTCTTCTGTGATTAAAATGAAATGCCAGTATATAAAGAGACATCAATTAGAAAATGTTTTATTAATATATTTATAATTTTAAATATCTATACACTTTGGCATTTGCTTTTTTTTAATCATAAAAAATCAGAGCTGCCCCTGCCCCTTTCACTCACCAGGATGTGGGGCACTGAGCACCACTGGGATACCAGTGCCCTGCCCCTGCCATTGTCCCTGACTCTTAACCCACAGCTCCACCAGTGCCTGTCACTCTGTACCTGCAGCCCCTGCCTGCCTCTACTAGCTCCCTCCAGGCAGCAGCTCCATCCCAGCACCAGGACATGGGTCCAGCTGCAGCCGTCCCACCCAATGCTTTGTGGCTCTGAGCAGTGCGAACTCTAACTGTTCTGCTCCCTGTGCCTGTGCTCAGGCCACAGCAATCCCCATGCCCTTACTGGGAAGCCCTTGACTGGGGCTCAGGGACTGAGCTGAATAAGCTCCTTCCTTTCCAAACTGGCTTCCTCCTGCACAGGCTACTTTAGGGGCCCAAGTGGGCTCTAAGTCCCCCTTTCATAGCCTTTCCTACCTGGAGCGCTCCCCCATCCCCAACACTCATCTCTCTCTTTCTTACACATATCCCTGCTGCCACCTCCACCCCTCCTCCCAGCCCATCACACCCCTCAAGTGGTTCCTAGGACCAGGAGCCCCCACCAGGGTGGGGTTGCATGTCCCAGCACCGGTGTGGGCATGGGGCAGGACAGCAGTGCAACAGTTGCCCATGCAGCTGCGGCTCCCACCAGTAGTTCTGTGCCATTCCATCTGGCAGCTGGGCACGCAGGTTGTGAGATTTGTGGGGAGGAAGTAGGGTTTGGAGGTGTGTGGGAGGGTTTGGGGGTGAGTGTAGGGATGGATGTAGGGTTTGTTGTGGGGGTGGGGCTTGTGCAGGTGTGGGTGGGTATGTGGGTGGGGTATGGGGTTTATGGGGTGGTTTATGGGGGTGGGGGGAGGTGGGGGAGACTGGGGGGGACTGTGTGGGAGTGGAGGGGACTAGGTGGGAGGAGTGGGTCCCATGCCCACTTCCCCACATAGTGCACAGCCCCCTGCAGCAGCAGCAGTAGTGGGCCATTGGGGCACTTGTGGCCAGCTCCTGGAAGAGACCCGTGGTGGCATGGCACTGGCCCAACCTGCTGGCACACACCCTCGGACAGGACCGGTCTGGCTCTTGCTGTCACCTGGGCTCCCAGGTGACAGGACTCCATCCCCAGTTCCCCCCACCCCCACATCACTACTTACCGGGAACATAGCCTGGATCCGATCTACCAGTGCAGCCTTGCCCTGCTCCTGTTTGCCCCAGCATGCTGAGGCAGCATGCTAGAGCAGCAGGGACATGCGGAAGGCACAGAGACACTCTGGTCAGGTGCTAAAGTATCTCTTTGGAGGACCCAGCCTCCCATTGCCTCCAGGCATGCTCCAGGAGCTAGCCCTGTGCTGCCTTTATTCAACATGGGTTTTTTTTATGCTGGGATTTCCAAGTATCAAATTTCCACGCTACAAATATATAGCCCAGGGAAAAAATTTTCATTCCCAGTGCACCTCTTGTGGCATCTCAAACTGCTTTGGGATGCCAAAACAGGCACATGCTTGCTCGTTTGGATGCAGCCCTTGAGTCCAAGTTCATATAGTGGAGCAAACTACCCCAGCTAAGGAATCTGGTGTACCCACTACTTGCAGTGTTGCCCACAGTGGAGTTGGTTACTTATCAGTTATTCCTCATCTTGGCTAAGTTGTTCTAGACATCACTGGAGAAGTGGGTCTGAGGGGGAATTTGTTCAGGGATGGAAGCTCCATACACTAAGGCAGCAATGGCAGAAAGTATAAAGACGAGATAAAAAAGAGACTGAGTCTGGTAGCTCTGGTGGACTGTTTTAGGAAGTCTGAGGTGGAACCTTTGCAGGAGTGAGGGAGGTGCAGGGTTGGAGTATTCAGACCTGGACACAGGGATGGGCAAACTGAGCGGCTGCCTGGGGCCTGGACAGAAAGGGGGCCTGAAAATGAAAAAAAGGATTACAGTTGTGAAAAAAAAGTGTTAATAGTGTGCATAGACAGGACTGGCAATTTTATTGATTGAGAATGAACTATTTAAAGACATCATAGCACAGGTGTGATAAAAACTTTTGCAACAAAAAAATCATTATCTCTGGCGAGGGGGAGCCCAATACTAAAAGTTCGCCTGGGGCCACCAGGAGCCTATATGCAGCACTGGATAAGATGGGCAAGGTAGATGGGTAGGGATGGAGAGATCTGGAAGACCATTTAATTTTGAGGTTTATGGCAAAGAATAGTCTCTGTAGCCCTCTCTCAATCGCACAGGTTGGCACTGTGCACAGTATGGCATCACAGTGGGCAGGAGGCTTGTGCAGTTGAGGGATGGTAAAGAACAGATTTGTCAGTGACACCTGACAGAAGTCAAGGGCACTCTTCCTGAAATAATACAGGCAGCATGAGACAGGTGATTGCTGATGGTTAGGATAAGCATGTGTGCCCTTAGAGAAGCTCTATATGTCCAAAGGTGTGTCTTATGGGCCATATGTGGAAGTAAAGATGTGAGTATGGGCTTTGTTACACGTTAATTTTAGGTGGCTTAGGGAGCTCTTAACCCCTGGATTGTCCACACATCAAGATGTGTAAAATAGTTTTAAGCGCCCTTTAGGCATCTCAAAGTTACACCACTCCAGGGCGGGCTTATCTCTGATCTTTGTTACCCAGCTCGTCTTCCACAAATGTGTGGCCACTCCACAGAGATAAACCACACAAGTGTCAGTTCTCCAGCATCCTAGGATGCAGTATCCCCTCCTATACCCTCCTGTTCTGTGTGAACAAACTTTCCATCCCCTGAACTCTACAGCCCAAGGGGTAGTGCTGACACCAAGCCAATTCCTCCTCCTGCCCCAGGGGTATGACCTGTCTGGGCAGTTGACAGGGGCACAGACTGGTCCAGGAGGGAGAGCTGAGGTGGGGACGGGGTAGAGGGAGGCAAAGTGGGTGGCCAAATTTGGGTCCCTGTGAGTCGGGGATAGGTGAGCTGGGGTGTGTTTGTGTGTGTATTTACTTTAATTTACTTCCTCTTCATTTCTTTTTTGTTTTTTCTCTGTTTTTTATTTTATCCTTTACTGGTTTCAGTTGCTGACTTCCTTCATTTCACCACCCAGCCCGCAGCCAACATTCCCACCCATTCATTGCCTCTTCACCTCCCATTTACCTACCCAGTCCCCATCATTAAACTCTACCCCTTCCAGCCTCATGCTCTCATCCCCACAAACCCATCTCTCCACCCACCCCCCACCTAGAGAAGAGATAGAAGCTTCTTCTGCCTTGCCAGCCCTCTAATAGCAACTCACCCCTGTGTGCGGGCCGGCTCCCGATCCCATCCTCGCCATGTGCGAGCCGGGCCCGTCTTTGCACATGCAGACTGTGGCCAGCAGCCCGGGCACGCGGGGCCGGAGAAAACCGCGGGGCGGTAAGGTACGCGCAAACTAGAATCAGTTACGGAGGCGTAATGGTTGATTGAAAAGATTATTTACTTACACCCAAGGTGGTCGCGGTGTAGGCTGGACAGCTTTCCAGGCGCAGCTCCGCTTGAATCCTCGTTGGAGGACTCTGACAAACTCAGTTCTTTGACCCCGGAGTGGTTTAGGCTCCGCGGGTTCGGCAATTCTTTCCTCACGGAGTGGCTGAATCTCCGTGGGTTCTGTTCGGTTCCCAGGTCCCCCGGAGCTGTTAAGACTCCATGGGTTTGAAAATTGGGTATATAGGATAGGGATACATCTAGGATTGCGCTCGGTGACGGGGAGAGGCTAGAAGTCAGACCTCCGTTGCCTGCTTAAGAAAGGTGCGTTGGGTCCGCAAGGGTCCACATCGCTTGGAGATCTTCACACAGTGCGAAGTCTCCTCCTTCTGGCGAGTTCTGTATCTCTCCAGGTTTCCTCTCTCTTATGATGCAAAAGAAATGCACCATGCAAAGAAGGCTACAAACGGCGGGAAATACTCTTTTGCACGCGGGTTCTCCTATTGCAGCAGAAAACTCTACCGTGCAAAAAAGATGCAATTTGGCAGGAACATAATTTAGTGGTGCCGAAGCACACAAAAACAAAAAACCACAACTTTGGGTTGTGACACCCTGTAGCTCCTAGTCAGGCCACTGCTCGCCAGCCTCCAGTGGCAAGTCACAGTTGTGCAGGTCCAGGAGAGTCAGAGAAGGTTTTTAGCCTGAAAATATAACTACTCTAAACTCAAGCTAACATTAACACCGATCAACATTTGAGAAGCTTAAAGTATAATGTGTAACAAAGCCCTGTGTGTGTATGTATATTTGTGAGGGTGGGGGGAGGCGAAGAATGTGTGGGTTTATGTATATTGGGAGTATTGTCATGAGCGTATCTAGAATTTTGAAAAGAGGGATGCAGAGGGTATGGTGCATCATCACATATAACACAACACCCATTTTTTCTCCAGTTAAAAGGAAGATAAAAGCTTTACTAGTATACAATCATGGAATTGTAGACAATTAGGATTAGAATGGACCTCAGGAGTTTATCTAGTCCAACCCCCTGCTCAAAGCAGGACCAGCCCCAACTACAGCATCCCACCCAAGGCTTTGTCTATTGGGGTCTTAAAAACCTCCAAGGATGGAGCTTCCACCACCTCTCTGGGTAACCTGTTCAAGTGTTTTACTACCCTCCTAGTGAGAAAACTCTTCCTAATATTTAACTTAAACATCCCTTGCTGTAACTTGAGACCATTGCTCCTTGTTATGTCAACTGCCACCACTGAGAACAGTCTGAACCCCCTTTCAGGTAGCTGAGGGCTGCTATTAAATCCCCCCTGAGTCTTCTCTAAACTAAAGCCACTGACTTCAGCAGGCAAGAACCTACCCTCATACAAGAGGTAATAGAGCCAAATTCTGGAGCTAGACACATACATGGAATACCCCTATCTGCCACAGGCTCCTTGCATATGCAACAAAGGATAGCATCTGGCCTGAAAATATGCACCAAAGGTAATGCAGCTGACCTGAATTAAGGAAAATCTTTTTTTTTTTTTTTTTTACCACTTATGCTTTCCTCCAGAAGAGAGAGGGAGAAAGGGACTTTTGATTTTTTTTAAAACGTTATTATATCAATACTAAAAACAAGTCGTGAATGTGCAAAGGTATGTGGCCCTCCCAGGGGCTAAGCATGAATACAATTCCATATGTCCTGGTTTGGCTCGGACAGTCCCATATTTTGTAGGCCAGTCCCAGCTGGCTGGTCAATTCAATTCAATTCAATTCAATTCAATTTATTATTAAGGATTCTGGCTAAATGCCATGCTCCCAAAGACATAATACACATACACCCATAATAGAAATAAGTTTGAACAAGGTAGCTGAACTACAAATATCATACTAAAACTAGAGCCCACCAACATAAAAACATTATTAATATAAATATAGTAGTAAATCAAGACATGAATCTATAATATTGTTGTACACAGATCCACAATTAAGACAATAAAATCAAGTCTAATGTTAAAATGTATCACTCATATCAGTAATAAAAGGTATTTAACTCTAATCCCCTCAGTCTTGTAAGCAAAAATTGTAAGACAGTTTACTACATTTGGATCTGTTTGCTGTAAAAGCCAGATTAATTTCTCTCTGTTTCAGAAATGTATCATTTTCTGCAAGTACAGTGATAAATAGGTTCTCCTTATGTCATTATATAAAGAACACCCTAATACACAGTGGATAGTATCTTCCAAAACCCCTAGACAGACTGGGCAATATCTTTTAGCCCTTGGAATTAAAAAATATACATCCTGCCAGAACAGCTGTGGGCATCTGTTCGGTCCTGAGTCTAGTCAAAGAGGAGTCTAGTCACCATTTATTATTGAGATCCAACTGTAAATACCTTTTTCCACCCCCAAATCTAATTTCCAAAGAGTATATAAAGGGGCAGTGTGAGCAGCCCTAGCCACTGCAAAATAATTCTTCCTGGCAATATCTCGTATCCTCTGGAATACCTGAACCTTTTCCACGGGGGAGAAAGATCTTTCATTATCTTTGAGATAGTATTCCATCCCAGAAAGCGCAAAAGTGTGGGAAAGAAAAGCTAACCAGGGTGATTGGAGAGGAGGGGGATTATTAATATCTTCTTTGTAGCATAATTTAAGCAGACAAGATGCTAAAAGGGGCAGGATTTTAAACGAAAATCCTGCCATTCTAATAATAATAATAGTTAAAATAGAATCCATTCCCATCTCTAATCTCAGAAAAGATGCAGGAATTGAGGGATCAATAACCAGAAGAGCCCTAAGAAACTTGTTCTGAGGTGTGTCTACATCATCATTAGCAGCATAACCCTGTACTTCAGCACCATATAAGATCTGAGAGGTAACTTTGGCTTTGTATGGTGATATCCGAGCTTGGACTGATCGTCCTGCTGTGGTTTCATAACATTTCTTTATAGCCACAGCCGACTGAGCTGCCTTAGTTTTAACTGACTGAATATGATGTTTCCATGATGGATGTGGCAGGGTACCTTTGGGTGCCTGCCACATTAAAGGCAGAGGCAGGTAGCTACCAGGTGCCTCATGAGGGCAACCCTTTTGAACACGAGGCATATAAAGGCTGCAGTTTGCTGCAGCCAGGGGAAACAGAAACATCGCCTGTGGCAGGGTCCCTTTGGGTGCCTGCCACATTAAAGGCAGAGGCAGGTAGCTACCAGGTGCCTCATGAGGGCAACCCTTTTGAACACGAGGCATATAAAGGCTGCAGTTTGCTGCAGCCAGGGGAAACAGAAACATCGCCAAGCTGAGCTGCAGCAGGAACAACCTTGGAGGTAAGGGCAGGAGCTGATGGGAATGGTTTGGAGGCTCCTGGTCCTGCGCACAACCTAAAACTGCACCCTGCCGGGGAAGGGTGGCCTGGTGGGGCTCCTGGTGGCGCAGGAGTCCCCAGAAAATGCCAGGCCAGTTACCTCCCTGGTGAAAGGTAAGGAAGGGCACCTTAACCCCAGCCCCTGTCTTTGGGTAGGGGAGGTATGCCCACATGTAGGTGTCTGAGCCTGGAAGGGATATGAGGTCCCGGAGACCCCAGAGGGGGTCGTGTGGAGAACATTGGGAGGCCCCACACAGGGTAGGGCTGAAGTGTGAGTCGGCCTGAAAGGCTGTGTGTGTGTGTGGGGGCTGAGTAGGGTCTAAGTCAGAGTAGGCCTGAAGGACAGCCCAAGGGGCATGCTGAGTAGGGTTGAATGGGAGTAAATTTGAAGGACAGCGCAAGGGCCAGCCCTGTGAGAAGTTGTGCCTGGTGACAGGCTTGGGGCAGAATTAGCCCAGGGTTTGGCATAAGGCCAGATCACATAGAGTAGGGGAACTTGCAGGAAACAAAGGACTGCGTGGCAAAGACAGTATGAGCGTAGCAAAGCCTGATGGCCCAAGAGGGATTGCTCAAGGAAGAGCAGGGCAGTGGAGTGTGGCCCAGAAACAGGCAGTATGCCAGAGGCCCTGGTGAGAGAGGGGCAGAGTGGAAGAGGCCTCCTGTGAGAGGGGAGGTGGTGTGTGTGTGTGTGTGTGTGTGTGTGTGTAGCCTAACTTTGGACTCAGTTTGCTCCGGTCTCAAATAGCACATCTCCTGAAAGTAATATTAACCTGGATGCCATCTGCAAGGCATGGGCTTCAGTGTAAGGAAGGAACGGAGCCACAGATAATGCCCCCAGGCATTGGGGCATGAAATGGGCAGTCTCCCATATTTACCATCTGTTTGTAGGAACAGCAAAGTCATGGCAGGCGAGACCAGGGGGGATTGCCCTGTAGTGACAAGTGGGCAGGCCAACATAAGACCCGGCCCCAAGAGATGCCCCGTCACAGTGGAGAAGCTGTGAATAGGACACCCAAATATCTATAGGTTTTGACAACTTCAAGTTTGGTTCCCCCCATATTTCATGGATATTTCATCAAATGACTTCCCTAACACATTATTTTGGATTTATCACAATTTATCTTGAAATTATTTTGTCCACAAAGATGCTCAAAAGTTGTAATTGCTCTCTGTAATCCAATAGGAGTTCTTGACAGAATAACAGTGTCATCTGTGTACATTAAAATAGGAATCACGGTTACTAATAATTTGGGGGGATGAAAATGCACATCCTGCATATTTCCAATAATATCATTCAATAACAAAAGGGCCAAAATACATCCTTGTCTAACCCCTTTTTGTATGTGAATTTTTTGTGTAAATTCACCCTTCAAGCCCCACCTAACTTGGGCCCATGTATCTTTATAATATTTTATCAACAAATGAAAAAGAAAAGGGTCAATCCCATAATTTATCAGTTTCTCCCAAAGTTTACTGCTATCTATACTATCAAAAGCTCTTGACAAGTCTACAAATGCAATATACAGTGTTGATTTGCGCATTTGCAAATACTTATGTCTCAAACTGAAGAATAAATATGTTATCAATAGTGGAATATCCATTCCTAAATCTGGTCTGATGTTCATGTAATATGTTCTCCCCTTTTACCCATGCTATGAGATGATATAACAAATGGTGCCCAAAAATTTTTGCTGAAATGTCTATTAAACTTATAGGGGTGTAGGTTGCAGCTATGTTGGTCTAAGGACATAGGCAGACAAGGTTCTTTGGGTGAATCTGATATCCTTTATTAGACAAAAGTCTTTTCATTCCATCCAGGAAGAGCACACACCAACTGCTGAAACTTCCTTAGCGTGACGAAGGGTTTTTGAACCCAAAATCTTGCTTAATAATTGTTTTCTAACTATTTAAGTTGGTCAAATGAAAGATATGAGATTCACCCAAAGAACCTTGTCTATCAAACTTATAGGGTGATACGATTGTGGCTTATCTTTTAAACCTTTCTTGAAAATCAGTACAATATTACTCCCTTTTACTCCCAGGAATGTGGGACCTGGCCCAACTCAATTATAGAGTTATACCATTCCAAAATTGGAGTACACCATTTGATGTTATCAATGTAAACTTCCACCAGTATTCTATCTGGGCCTGGGGTTTTATTCTTCCATTGTGCTTTGAGGAGATGTGCTATTTGATCTTTTGTTACCCAATAGTTAATTGTATCAGTGGGGGGTTTATTTACCCCCTAGATTACTATTTATTTGTTCCATAGAAGAAGTAAACTGATTGGAAAAATATTCTACCCAACTGTCTGTGGTAATATTATTTTCAATGTTATAATTAAAATTAGCTGTTCTCTTTGATACAAGTAGCCAGAAGGTTTTACTGTATTTAGCAATGATTGCTGACCTCAGTTTATCCCATTGCTGATTATAATATTCTTTTTTCCCATTGCTGTTTGGTCAAAATTTTTAAACAGAAGTCCCAGAATTGTAAGGACTGTAATTGTACAGTCTGGTAGGGAGGGTCCTTGGTCATTTGTGGTTACTCCCACAAGTAGCTCAAGTAGCTGGTCCTCAGGGCTCTTCTTTCCCTTGTAACCTTCCGTGCCTATCCCCTGAGCATCGCATGTTTAGATTCCTCTCAAACTTCGCCGTGACTTCTTGGGCTGCACGGCCAAGTTATTGGGAGTGACCTCAGGTCAGTTCCCCTAGGGGGTCTCAGCTGCCACGTCTTTGATGGTGAATAGCTTTCTATCGGGAGGACTATGTCTGGTCCTGCCTCCCCTGGTACTTCCCCTCAGTCATCCTCATGGTATGTCTTCCCGGGGCTCTGCCTCCCCTACACCCCGCCTAATGCCAACCGTGGTGTTGTCCATCAGGGCCAATCTTCTGGCCTTCCCTAGCACTCAGTCCCTTAGGGGTCGCGGTCATTGGTGATATTTGTACCAAGCGTCTCCCGTGGCCCCTCTTTGCCCCCGGCTTATGCGGCATCTGACTCCGCCCAGGCTTCCACCCCCTTTGCCGTGTCGTTTTCTCCTGAGGTGTGGTACCTGCCGTCTGCCATCCACATCAGAGGTCCATCCCCATTGTCTCTGCTGGTGTTCCAGTTGCTGCTGCCATCCTTTGTCCATGCCAGCCCCGCGAGCAACTCCTTGGGCCCTCGTTGGCCCGGTGTTCCTGTCACGCTCCCCTTCCACGGGAGCCACCACATTCCCTCATTGGGAGTGTCTGAGCGTCCTGACTCTTCTGAGCTGGTTGAAGACACTGCTTCTGGTCCTGCTGGCTTCCTTCCTGCCGGGTCTTTTATTCTGGCACCGGGCGTCCGCCCAGCCAATCATCCCTTGCACAGTTTTATAAGGCGTGCCCAGGCAAATGCAGGAGTCATTCCTGCCATGCTCCACTGCTGGCACAGCGTCCTGCTGCCTCTCTGCTGACTCGGGTAAGTTTTCTCCACACCCTTTATACCCTGTTCACATGCCAACCACACTCGCCCAAGCACTCCCCGCTGCAATAGTGGTGCACTTCCTTGGGTCTGAACATAATTTAAACTTGGTGCTGTTTGCTATATGTCTCTAGTGGGTTATGGAATAGAGAAAATCCCACACAATTTACTGATTCGTTTTGATGCACTGGCTGGGGGAGTAGTTAGCTGATTGCACGATTTCACAATGATTACACACTTAATTTATACAACACAATTTTATTTTAAAACTCTTTGCTACGTATATAACACTGCTTAGCTTTAAGAAACACCACAAACATTAAAAACACAATAATTACATATATCAGAAACAATGCTCCAAATGCACTTCCTTCCCAAACAATGCTATAAGAATTAGTGTTACAAAAACAACTACAATTACAACTAAAAGTTAAATTTGAATCAATACTGTTATTTTTCATAATATACTTACAATCCTAGAATTCCGAGAAGCCAAATACCAAAATATGGTTTCATTCCTCAGTAGTACGATTTAATGGGTTGGCCTCAGTAGTACGGTTCAATAGGCTGGCCTCAGCAATACGATTCAATGAGCTGGGCTCACCAGTGATAGGACTACGTCCCCTTCCTTCAGTCCCTTTCGGGCGCTCCGCGGCTTCAGCGTGAACTAAGAGATTCGTGTTCACGGAGAGGCTTGATTAGGCGATCAATCTAATCTGAATTTATACTTGCGATTCTTCCTTCGTTGTTCTGCAAGTGAAGTCACCTCCAAATTGGGACAGTAAGTTACAGGTTTTTATTGAGTGAGCTGCCGTCATCGGGCTCCTCCTACTCAATTTATCATAACTCCCAAATTTGGGCTCAGATCTTACTCAACAGAAATTACCTTTGTTGAGCATTTTTAAATTATTCTTGGGGAGACTTCCATATCACTGTAAATACTCTTTTCTTTTTACCAGTCTGGTTAAAAGGCCCCAGGCTTTGATTTCTCGGAATTTAGGACATTTACTTTCTTTGTAAAAAACTTCTAAAGGTACAATTTAGATTAAGGTTTTAGGCGAAGTCAGGACATTTCGCACGTAGCTCCAAAACAATGAGCTAGATAAGGAGATAGATCCTATCTTCTTCCTGAAACTGGCTAATGGGCAATCTTTACAAACATTCAAACTATTTCATTCAATATGACACTATAATGAAGAGAAAAATAAATAAGTTGGAGAAAAGTAGGCTAGACAAATACCACAAGGTGAAGAGTCACTGGCTTAATAGCTGAAAGTAAAGGGCAATTATAAATGTATCCATGTGAGAATGGCAGGAGTCCTGCAGGGGCTTGTCTTGTGCCTGGTGTGGCTCAACATTTTTATTCATTTTTCAATCAGAGAGGGGGGTTGTTGTAATCCAGTGGTGGGCAACAGGTTAGGCAGGTGTACCCCGCACCCACCGTGAGTGCCACTCTGATCCCCTTCCCCTGCCTGATCTGCTGCTCTTCTTTCTCCTCCCACCCTCTGCTCCCTGTCTGCTCTGCTGCTGTGTTTCCTGCTCTGCCTGCTGTTGAGCTGACTTTCCCCTCCCCAGTCTGCTGTATGCCAAATACAAAGCCTGCCTCTGCCACTTGTTGCACCCATGCCACAGGTTGGCCAATCCTGTTATAATCTGTCTCCATCACCTCATCCCTGTGCTGCTACCTCTCCATTGCTTAAGACCCCTGCTGATATTTCTCTATTGCCTTGTCCCTGTTCCTCCCCACTACTGCCTAATACCCTTGCTCCTCACACTCCATACATTCATCCATAATCATTTTCACACCAAATGAACACACTATCACTGCTCTTCTGAGGGCAGAGGAAATCAGAAGTAAAGCAGGTACGGTTAAGTGAAGAGGAGCCATATTTATCATGTCAAGTCATTTATGATGTCACTGTCCCACTACCCAATAGCTTGAGGCCCTCTCCAAGGCCCTGATGATGCCACAGTGGAACACAGCTTGCAGGACTGATGTCCTGACACTTGCCAGCCCAGCTGGAGGTTGCAGCCATTTCCCTTTTTGTGCACTGAGTCACCCCATTCATACACACACGATTCTGGGGACTAATCAGGAGATGCATTAAGGCAGCAAAGGCTTTTCCCTAGGTGATCCTGACTTCTATGGCTTTGTAGGTTAGGAGGTGTAAAGGGACCTGAGGAGGAAAGCTAAAGTTTGACCCAGTGCATTTAGCACCAAGGTGCAGGTATTGAGGGTGATTGACCATTGGAAGCAGAAAACAAGGGCTGTGATGAAATCTTCATTGCTTAGTATTTTCCTACCAAGACCAATGTTTTTCTGGAAGATGTGTATTAGGCAAGCACAAGTAATTGAACCCATGACAAGAGCAATAGGGGGAAATGTAGTCCCCATGGGAGGTCAGCCAGGTTGATGTCATAGACCTTACAGGCCATAAACTCGATAGGTCTATTGTCCAAGCTCTGTGATTTTCTAGTGCTGCTCTGTCAAGAAAGATTCCTTCCAGATCATGCCCCAGGCTCTTCCTTCTTGCTCACTCAGTCCAGCAAGTCCATCCCCAAGTCATAGGGAATATTTGAAATGCCCCCAACTCATCCTGCCTTGATCATGCAAAGCCAGAGTAAAACAGGACCATCTTTTCTAGACGAACACGCCTTGGCATTTTGCTTCTCCGCTCATGCACAGTAGAAGTGAGGACTGACGAGGGCTGCAGCTGGGGCCTGGCACCTCATGCTTTAGCAATTGTCTGTCAGGGCCTGGCACTCTCAGGTCTCAGACATAGTCTGGATCTGGCACTTCAAGCCCTAGCACCAGTCTGAGCCTTGCACCTCAGGCCTTTGCAGTGGTCTGAGCATGGTGCCTTGTTGCTTAGCAACTGCTGGGGTCTGACACCTCAGGCCTTAGTAAAGGTTGGGGCCAGGAGCCTTTGGCCCTTTGCATTGGTTGGGGCCTCACACCTCGGACCTTAGCAATGGTCTGGGCCTGGCCACTTGTTTCTTAGTAAGAGTCTGGGGCTGCAGCCTTAGCAACAGTATGGCCTGGTACCTCACACTTTGGGAGTGATTGGGGCCTGAATCCTCTGTCCCTAACAAGCAGTACTGCACTTTCCCAGAATTGGGAGCACTTCTCCATTGGCTGCCATGAACTCTAGCCACAGGGTTGAAAGCTTCTTTCCATCTCTGTTGTATCTTGTTCCCATACCTGGCTATGTACAATGGATACCACTTGATACAGACTGAGGAGGCATGATCATAGGCTTGTTTCACTTGATCAGGGGCTGGATGTTACCCTCACTGCTCACAAAAACAATCACATCACCAGCATATGCTCTCACCTTAACTGGGGGCCAGCTGTTTGGGGCCAGTCACTGCCATAGCACACAGAACAACTCCTCGGTGGTTCAGGCATAAAGCATTGCAGAGAGAGAGCAGGTCTGTCGGACATCCCTGCATGCTGGGAATGGGCACATATGCTCTCTGTTGACCTTTAGGAGGCAAGAGATGTTCCAGTACAGGAGTCAGATGGCTGAGGTGAAAACAGGCCCAAAACCAAAGGCTTCCAAGGCACCTATACACATATAGTGAGGCTGCTCAGATGCACTGTAGTTATAGCGCATCGGAGCAGACTCAGAGCATAGTAATTACTGCTGTAGCCCGGATACACCCGGGGGGTGTGCCCTGTCCTCCAGTGACAGTGGCAGTGGACAGGCAGGGTGCTGAGGAAGGGGTCAGCTACTAGAGTGGCTTCCTCCTCTCTCTACAGAGCTAGGCTGAAACCAAGTACTTAACTATGTACAATGTATTACAAGAATAAATACAGACACTTAATATAAAACATAGAATATTTATTGTCTCAGACAGCCGGAGCCGACTTGAGGAGGATCGCTGATTACTTGGCCGTCAGGCGGGCTGGTGGATGGAGAGGCGGGACACAGCGTATTGGTTGCAAAATAACTTTTACTTTAACTTTACTTACGCCACTGATGGTCGCGACGCAGGTGGTAAGGTTGCTTACGTAGTTACAGGTAACAAGTTGCTTGCGTGGTTACTGGAGGATGGCCAGTCCACCAGCTTTTCTCTGCCACGCGGCAAAGTTCTCCGTACTCTACCATGTGCTCAGAGCTCTCCGACTTGGGCAGAAGCTGCACGGATTTTTATACATTTAGAGTAGCCACTAACAGACTGCCAGGTGGGAATAGCTAATGAGGCAGAACGTACCAAATTTGCAGTTATTCAGGGCAGTTCTATTGTGACAGGGGCACTCAACTCATTTGGTTATGACGTTTATAAGTGTGGTGGTTGTGCTTAGGATGCCTCTTCGTACCCCCTTATGATCTTCCAACAAACTGTAGGTACTCCGACTTTCCCACCTGCCGTGTCTTGGATGTTATTATTATCTGTTCTAATTTATGATGTCACTAGTCGGGAGGGTTATTATATATATATAGTTTGGGTTTTTCTGTTTGTTTTTTTATGCCTCTATTAGGTGTCTCGGTACTATGGGGAAATACCTCGCTCACCTCCTCAAATATCCACACGCACTTGCCAATATATATAGATTCACAGTCTGATTCAGATTAACACTTGTCCTTATTTTTATCTTTTATCACTCTATACAATTTTCCTTTACTTTTAGGCAGAAGCCGTCTTTTTGTATCCTTTTTCTTTTTTTTCTTTAACCTTATCAATAACATCAACTTTGTAACTCTACCTATATAATGTTCTTATGAAACAACCATCAATTTGGCGGAACAGAACTTAGTATTAGTAAATAAAATCTTTCTATCTTGTTCGTCTGGATTTTTTTTGTTGTAGGGTTTTATCTTCAAGTTCCGCTGTATAATCCCTCTTTATTCCGCTACTATAAGCAACTACCTTTTATCCTGAGTACACCTGAAGCCTCATATCTTCTTGGTGGACAATTAGACACCATCTCCAAGCCTGAGAGTGTGGGTCAAAATTCACTCTCTGCTTTTCTTTGTTTACTTTACAGGTCAGCAGTCAGACGCATCCTGCGGTTTGTCTCCTCGGGGATCCGCCCCTCTTCCTCGGAGCTCCAGTCTCCCCAGAGCTGTGAGAAGTCTTCAGGTAAGTTTTTTACCCCCTGGAAATCCTCTTTCTCCCTTCTGTTCTCTTTTTGCCCTGCTCTCTTTCTTGTTGAAGCTCCTATCTCCTCTCCTCGTTCCGATCCTGGAGCTTTCATCCTAATATGGTAATGGCACCGGAAGCGGCATTCTCCGGGTCTTTTCGCCGCGTCTGCATTTACTCCTTCACAACAAGGCTTAACATATAATACTATATATAATATTCCACAATTCACATATAATACCAAATATGAACCAGATAACTTACAACCTACAAAACACGATTAACACATAGGGATATTAACCTATATAACCCAAGTAAATTAACATTATTATTTCTTTAAACCTTCACAAATAACAATACCAATATACACATTGAGTCATTAAAACACAAAACATATAAACCCCCTTAAAGAATACCCCTAGCTATATAGCCCTTAACACAATGACAACCTCAAAATAGGGAGTGCACTCAGCACCTCCCTGAAGGGTTTCCGTGAAGACCCTCCCCTTTAGGGCCCTGGGACGTGGACACGCCTCTCCTGCAATAGAGGGTGGAAGCGGCAGACCCTCCTCACCTGTGTCAGCCTCCCCTGCAGGCCCGCTTCCCCAGTAACTCACCCTTCCTCTCTGGAGAAGGCAAGCCTTGTCCTCTGGTGGCCGACCCCTCAAGAGCCTCTCCCCAGTGGAGAGGGGCTCTTCTTGATGGCCCAGCGCCCTGCAGTGGGCACCCAGGGCACTCTCTCTCTTGTGGGAGCCAAGCCCTTGCAGGCTCCAACTCCCCAGTCTCACACCAGGGGTTCTCCCCTTTCCCGGGCCCTGCTCTGGGCACGGGGGCTCTTTTAGTTAAAGGTGGAGCCGCACTGCAGGGCTCCAGTTACTCGGCCTAGGGCCGGGGCTAACATGAGCAGCTGCGAGCTGCTTCCAAGGTGGTTCTCTGTGCACCAACCTGCACACTGGGTGAGGCCTGAGCAGCCACGAGCTGCTCCCAGAGCCAGATCTCTGTGTGCCGATCTGCACACCAACTGCCCAGCCGCTTGCTGGGTTCGCAGGCTCAAGCTGCCTCGAGTGGCTCCTACAGCCTGATCCCCATGCGCTGATCCGCGCACCACTGAAGCTCAATCAGGGTCCCAAGGACAGCCGTCTCCAGAGCTCCTCTCTCCTTGCTGTCCCTTGTTGTCTCTCTCCCAGCATGCCAAGCATGCTCCGCTACACTGTACTCCAACAGACTACAGCATGATTTCTATCAACGCCCCTGTGCTGAAAAATGGCAGCAAGGGCCCTTAAACTAAAGCTTGAATGAGCTTTAGTTAAAGCAACCCTGCCACCATTTTTCCACACGAGGA
>NW_005841893.1:2069845-2074846 GCF_000455745.1 Alligator sinensis
GACGCTCCAGGCACTTTAATTACAGAGGCTCTCAGAAATGCTTTAATTAAAGCCTTCCCCCACATTCCCAAAGCACATGTATACATACCCCAGAGACTGAAATAAGAAGTTGTGGTTGACCTGACTGAAGACTTTTTCTTGATTCAGAAAGACAAGGTTGTTGTTCAAGCCAAAGAATTCAAGAGCTGGCAGCAGACCGCACAGCAGAAACAGGTTGTCCTGCCCAGGTATGCAGTAGGTTGTTTGGGGCCTGTGACAGAGGCCATGACTATTTTGAGACTGTTTGTCAGGGCTTTGGTTAGGATTTGGTAACCTGTACACAGAAGTGAAACCAGTTGCCAATTCTTAATGTTCCTGAGAGCCCATTGCTTGGTCAGCAGCTGACCAGAAGGATTTTTGAAGCTCATGCAAAGGATCTTTGAGGAGAGGCCAAAAGGTCTTGGAGAATTTGGCAGGTAATCAGTCAAGGCCTGGCAGTAAACCATTTTGCCTGGGATAGCTCTGAACTCATCAGCCTCAGACATGGAGAGTTTGGGAAAACCCTCGTGTAGATGTTGAATGGCCTCTGGGCCGGTAGGCTCAACTCAAAACAGCTCCTTGTATAAGCTAACAGCATGCTTTCAGATCTTGGTAGGATCTGTATGCACCTGGCCCAACAGCATTGTAAAGTGACTGATGATTTCTTATGCTGTGCACTTTTTCTTTAAGCTGAAAAAGAGCCAAGTCAGGGCATCAGGCTCTGTGAGTTCTTGGAAGCGGGTTAGAATTCTTGAACCCTGAGTCAAATCCTCTACCAGTTGCCTACCTATGTTCTTAGACTAACAGGGCTTCAACCAACAACCCTGTACCAGTTCTCTTAAGCACTTTTCCTGGAGTTGGAGACTCTCATATAGCCAGTGGTTCTTATCAGCATCTCTCAGGGCAGCCTCAACCTCCACAATATTGTCCTCAAGTTTTTGCATGCTGTAGCAGTGGTCTTGGATTGCCTGTTGTGTGTATAGTTTGCATGTTATTCCATACCTATTATCTTAATGTTCTCTTGTGGAGGACTTAATTTTACTTTGCTTTTTTATGTCCAAGATGCCTTTTTAAATTCATTAATAAGGCATATTATGAACTGAAAGAATGACAGGCAAACATCTACTGTGGCTAATGAATCAGGGCTGGAAGGGGTCTCAGGAGTTCATCTAGTCCAACCTGGTGCTCAAAGCAGGACCACCCCCAACTCGATCTTCCCCGCCAAGGCTTTGTCTAGCTGGGGCTCAAAAACCTTCAAGGATGGGGAGTCCACAACCTCTCTGGGTAATCTATTCCAGTATTTTACTACCCTCCCAGTGAGAAAGTTTGTCTTACTTGTAGCAGGGCACTAAGGTGTCTGCTACTTGGAGAGCAGAGATAAGAACCCAGGTGCAGGTTGCCGGGATAACCGGTTAAGGAGGGAAGTGGCCACACCTGCACCTGGTCAGCTGACTGGAAGGGGCAGGGTCTGGCTCCCATATAAGTCCCAGGCCTGAGGCCAGGAAGGCAGTTGTCTGCCAGCAGCCAAGGTGGAAGGAGCTCTCCCAGAGCAAGCAGGGGAGAGAGGCCTGACCACAGGTACAGCCCCGAGACTGGTAAGGGATGGAGCACCCCTGGGGTGGTGGGAATAATGTTATAGCCAGGCAGCTAGAATTTATGTTATAGCTTGTGTTTTTTGTTTGCTGTTTGACAACGGTGGCTTGGGTGAGGCTATAAGGGGATGGAGGAGGCCTCATAGGGGATCCACGGTAGCGTGGGGACCCCGGCACCAGAGAGGGCGCAGCATTTGGGGGTGCACTGACCCCGGGCGCCAGCGAGGCGCAGAGCAAGGCAGGGCTGCAGAGAGCCCGGGCGCCAGCAAGGCGCAGAGCGAGGCAGGGCTGTGGAGAGCCCAGGGAGGACAATGGGGTCAAATTATAACAAGGCCCAGACCGAACAACATCAGTTCTATCTGTGAGGCTTGGGGTGGTTGGAGCCACGCATAGCCCATAAGGCTGGGGTGCCCCGAAACACCCGTTATAGAGCGGAGCCCACAGGGGACTCAGGAGCCCTGGGGCCAGTGTACAACAAGAAACCATGTCTAAGATGACGGAAAAGCAGCCTCCCTATCATACATTTTCCATCAAAGATGTGGCGGACGAGAATTGAGGGTGCCCTTTAGGCCAGCTTAGCATGGTAAAAAGGCGCCTTGGGGGAGATCATGGTGACCTTAAGGACACCACTCTGCTACACTACTATCTAACCTAAACTTCATTGGTTCAACTTGAGACCATTGTTCCTTGTTCTGTCATCTGCCACCACTCAAAACAGTCTAGCTCCAATCCTCTTTTAAACCACTCTTCAGGTAGTTGAAGGCTTCTATTAAATCCCACCTCAGCCTTCTCTTCTCTGGACTAAATAAGCCCAGTTCCCTCAGCCTATAAGTCATGTGCCCCAGCCCCCTCACCATTTTCATTGCCCTCTACTGGGCTGTCTCCAATTGTCCACATCCTTTCTGTAGTGGGGGCCCAAAACTGGTCACAGTACTTAAGATGTGGCCTCCTCAGTGCTGAATAGAGGGGCATAATCACTTCCCTCAATCTGCTGGCAACGCTCCTACTAATTCAGCCCAGTATGCCATTAGCCTTCCTTGCAACAAGGGCACACTGTTGGCTCTTTCCTTTTCAGCTTACTGTCCACTGTAACCTCCAGGTCCTTTTCTGCAGAGCTGCTGCTTAGCCACTTGGTCCTGAGCCTGTACCTGTGCTCAGTATTGTTCTGTTCTAAGTGCAGAACTTCTAAAGGCACTTCTCCTTATTGAATCTCATGGCCATGTCCAGATGAGCTGGGCCATACACTTGAAGTGGCACAAATAGTAGCAGCACAAATTTGCTGCTGCTACTTGGTGTCACAGGGCACGCCCCTGCACGTGCACTTTGTTGTGGGACACAAACTGCCCTTGTCCAGGTCCTCCTGGTGTGCTGGAAGAGCCGGGGCACAAATGGAGCATGTCTCCCTGGAGGGTTCTGATTCGATTCGGGGAGATTAAAGCGTCCTCTGGTTCGATTCGGATTTGGAGATTCGGCCGCTGAATTGGGCCGAATCAACTTGGGGACCGAAGCTTCGCACAGCCCTACCACGCACTGCTCCCTGCTGAGCCAGGGAAGGGGTCTGGGTAGGAATGAGTTCGTTGTATTGCAGTAGCTATAATTGCTTTGATTGCTTGTATTGTTATTTTTCTTTTTATATAATGAATTATTTAGCCATTAAGATAAAGTTAATCTTGTTATGATTTACTTTTTATAATATTTTAATCAGTCATTATTAGTGTTCTGGAATTACTCATCTATTTTAAATTTCCTATTGCTTAGGATAAATATATTTGACCTACTGGTCTCATGATTTTAGAACTTAAATTTGGTATAAGGAAAATGCTTATGTGTCTGTGGCATGTCTGGCATGTTTAAAAAGAGGTAATGAAAGAATGAATGATGTATGTATGTGACAATATGAAGGAAGACGGTCTTCTTGCAACAGGTGAAAATAGCCTTCTGTGGGTTAACAGTTAAAGGTTGCAGCGACGTCGAGTCAGCAGTTAAGGATTATGAAATACTAGATCATGCTTCATCTTGATGGCTGAAGACTGCAAGCAATGATCCCTCTGAAGATTGAAAACCATTAAAAAGGGAGGGTGTGTCATTAATTCCTGTGGAACAGAGAATTGGGAAGGAATGCTGTAGATTATGGGTGCTCAACCCCACAGCCTGCAGGCCACATCAGGCTCCCTATGGGTCTGAAAATTGGCAGCGGGGGACCAGTGGCAATGTTCATTGCTTCTCCCCTGCTGCCACATTTCCAGACCCCTGGGGAGTCTGGTGGCCCAGCAAATTAGATTGTGTGTGTGAGGCAGGGTAAGGTGGGAACAGGACACTGTAAGGTGGCATCAGGGTGACACTAAGGCTGTATCTGGGTGTGCAGGGACCTGGCCCATGGACTGGCTCCATGGCTTATAATGAGCTAGGAAGTCAACTGACTCACTCAGTGTTGCCTGAATAGAAATGCTGCTGCCACTGTCAAGCTGTTGGCTTTGAATTTTTGGGTGTAGCAGGAATCAGGGGGGCTGGGGGGGGAGGGGCTGTGAGTGCACATCCCTCTGGATCTGCCACTGAGTATTGAAGGGATAAGATGATGCAAGTGTACATAGAGGGTCTCAGGCACATGGGGATAGCCACATTTGTGGGGGAAGGATGCTGGTGTATGACGCTTGTTTTAGGGCAGTGGTGCTCAACCTGTTGCCCCCAAGGTCCAGATGAAAGGGCACAGTGTCAGTCTGAGGGCTGGATTGGACCCGGGCCACTGAGATGGGGCTCTGGGGGCTCCGTATTGCCTCTGCCTGCCAGGATTGGGCTCCAGCCCCACCTCGCCTGGCATTTCCTCCTACTGGGATTGGGCTTCAGGTGCCCCACGCTGCCTCCACCTGGTCCCACAAGCCAGCCTTGAGCTTCAGAGCCCCACACCAACCCCTGGCCCCATGTGTGGGACAAGGCCCAATGACAGCCTTTGTGCCTGATTTAAGTGCAAGGATCACAGTCCCAAGGGGCTCCCCACAACCCCACCTGCATGGTATCTGGCCATAGGCTCGGGGTTGAGCACCCTGGTTTAAAGCGGTGGTTCTCCACCTCGTGAGACTCAACCTTGGGAAATGCCAGTGTACATACCTGGGTGAGTGTACCAACCTGGGGGGGCGTGTATGTATACAGAAGTGTGCGTATACATGGGGGTATGCGCGTGTGTAGCCACACGCGGGGGTGCCTACAGGGGTGCATGAGTGCGTATACAGGTGTGTCTGTGTGTATGTGGGGTGCGTGTGAGTATGCAGAGGCGCGCGCGCGTGGGCACGCGGGCTGTGCGTGTGCCTGTAGGCGGAGTGTGCGCACGGAGCAGCTCGCCCCTCCCCGGCGCCCCGCGCGTCGGGCGCTCGCGGCGGGGGCGCATGGCGGCTGC
>NW_005841893.1:2075027-2088799 GCF_000455745.1 Alligator sinensis
CGGCGGCGGCTGCAGCGCGGCCCCGACCCTCCCGGGCTGTCCCTGACCCCCGGGCCCGGCCCCGCCCGCCGCGCCTGGGCCAAGCGCCTGCTGCGGCGCCTGCGAGGTAAGAGCCGCCCGCGGAGGCACCCTCGCCTCTGGGGTGTACTAGTGCGTGTGGCCAGGGGGGGTGTGGACACGGGGTGTGTTTGTACACAGGGGTGCGCATGTGTGTATGCATGTGTGCTCCTGTGTGCACGTGTCTGTGGGTGTGCACGGGTGGAGGGGGGGGGGGGGGGGGGGGGGCATGGGGGGAGAGTGGGGTGCAAGGAGATGAGGCAGAGCTTGGGCTGCTTCCCTGGCCCGGCTGCTTCCCTCTGCAAGCCCAGGGCAGTGTTGGGCATCCAACTGCTTTGCAAGCTGGGCACCCTCTGATGCGAGCATGGGCAGGGGGCAGCTGGATGCCCTCAGGCCTGGGACAGGCGGCTTTGCACTGGGCGGGATTGGAGGCACTGTCTGCCTTGGGGACTTGCTGATTCCTAAAGGCATGAGCTGGCATCAGCTCTTGCCCACCTGGATAAACATTGTGGCAGAGGGCTGGTAACAGTTTAGGGCTCCTGGAGCTCCTTGCCCCTGGGTTGTCTGCGTGTTCACCTCTGGAGCTAGTTTTATGTGCTCACTAGGCTAGGAGTGCTCAAGCTCCAGTTCACATCCGCCTTGTGAGGCTCCCCAGGGATCAGGCCACCCTCCCTCAATGCCAGGTTCCCAAGCCCTGCGTGAGCCACCTTTCCCCTCTGCCCAACAGGCCAGGCTGGGGCTGAGCCATGCCCCCTTTCTCTCCTGGCTGGATCAGGGCTGGGTCATGCCCCTTCCCATTTTCCCCTACACCCATGCAGGGCTGGGCTGGGCTGGGGTAAGCTGATGGAGAATAGGTTTAGGTTAGAGATCAGAAGGCAATATTTTACAGTTAGTGGCGCCAAAATCTGGAACCAACTTCCCAGGGAAGTGGTCCTTGCCCCTACCTTGGGCAAATTCAAGAGGAGGTTGGATGATCACCTGTCTGGGGTCTTGTGAACCCAGCATTCATTCCTGCCTGTGGCAGGGGGTCAGGCTAGATGATCTGTTCAGGTCCCTCCTGACCCTAGCTACTATGAAGCTGCCTTCCCCTGTGTAGCTGGATTGGGGCCAGGCTGCTCTCTGCTCTCATCCCTTCTGTGTAGCCAGATGGGGCCCTGCCATGCCTGCCCTCACCACTCTGTGCCGCCCCCCCCGCCCCCCCACTTGTGGGTGCCTGTGCTGTCTGTCCCTGGGGGAGCAAGCAGGGAAGGGTTAACCTGTCTCCCCAGTAGCAGCAATACTTCCTGTGCCTTTTCATTTATGCAGTTTCCATCCGGAGTCCCATCAAGTCCTGGGACCCTCCTGGTCAAACTCTTCCTGGCTCTAGCCAAGCTGGCAATATACTTGACCAGGAAGGAGGCTCTGGCTAGAGGGACTTCCAGGGACTGTGGGGCTGTTTTTCTGTCCCTGGTCCATTTACGCCTCTGAGCAGAGTTTCACTGAGCTGTGTCCGTTGGCTCCTTGGACTCATTGGTGGGCCAGTGGGCGCTGTTCAGTGTGCTTTATTTGATGTCCTCCCTCGGTGCACTCATTTTGAACCTTTGACGGTCTCTCCCATCCCTATTTTGTCCTTTAGTTGTCCCAAGCGATCTGTGATGTAACCTTAGCGGCCCTCCTCATCAAAGGGGGCTTAGATTTACTTGGTGGGCTTTGGCCCACGCTCTGGAATGGCCTATCAAAAGGCTGGCCTGTTTGCCTGCCTGTCCATTGCCACTGCTGCTCTCTGAGTCAGATTCAGCTTGGAGAAGAGCAGCAACTGGGGATGGGGGGCAGGTTAACCCTTTCTTGCCAGCTCCCCATGTACAGATAGCATAGGCAGTTGCAAGTAAGCATTTGGTGGTGGGGGGAGGAGGACTGGAATGCATGGGTGGTATTCTTACGTTTCCGTCCTCCAGGTCCCTGCTGGCTTGAGACTAGCTGGTTGGCAGGCTTGAAAGCATGATTCTCAAGATAAACTCAAAGATTTCAAATTGGTTTTACCACCGTGAGTTCCACTCTGACCTGCTATGGTCTTTCTGAGTTCTTTGTGACAGAAGACTTGCTTTATTGTTTTTCTGTACCCAAAAAATGAGTGAAAACAAAGCTGGCATATTCTGAGAGGTGCCTTGATTTAAAAAAAGATTGAGAACCACTGCACTGTGCAATAAGTGTGTGTGTGTGTGTGTGTGTGTGTGTGTGTGTGTGTGTGTGTGTGTGTGTGTAGGGAGACTGAAAAATAGGCAGTAATGTCTAATTATATATTGTATAACAAGTATGAATGTGTATACTAAAATCACTCTGTTATCTGTGTGTGTAAATCTAATGCTTGGAAAAGGAGTTGACTCAATAGTTGTAGAAAATGAAATCTTCTTTTGCTTAGAAACAGGTCTGGTCTCCAGGCAGTTATAACAGAACTGTGAATTCCCCTGCCTATCTGCTTCACCATGGATCTGGAAGGAGTGTTTTAAAGTTTTTGACTATCTTGTTAGAAAATTGTATTGTTGGAGTATGCCTGCAAGCACTAAGTTAGATGGTATGATGGTGATCGTGACTTAGCGGGCTCATCTACACATGCAGTTAATGCTCATGTATAAACTCTGGAGCACATTGCTCTGGAGCTTATTTGTACACAGCACATGGGGTCACAGAAGCCTGAGTTCACAGGGGGGACCTGGAGGGTCAGCCTACCAGCCCAGGGCTGCTCTGACTGGGCTCCATGTGCCCCAGCCAGCCATTATGCAGCACAAGTGTGCTTCTGTGCAGGAGCTGCCTGCCAGCTAACCCTGTACTGAATCACCCTGTGCCCCAGCCACCCAGGGCAGCATCTACATGTGCACTGCTGCATGTGAAAAATCATTACCCTGTTGTGGGGTTTATTAGTTTTGTGTGCCCTAATAGGGGCACACGTGTAGACTCCGAGATGTTTACTGTGCAGTGAATCAGTCAACTGTGCAGTAAATGTCTTGTGTAGATGTGCCCACTAGGCGTTAGTGTTGCATTGTTTAACTTGTTACTGCCACAGCTCAGTCATATTTTGTGCTGCAACAGTGACAACAACTGACTATACTAATTTGATCTATACTGTTGCTAAATGGCTTTTGGTTGTTGGTTTGTGGATTTTCACTTGCCTAGTGTAGAGTTTATTTATATTTCCAAAAAGGCTCCCCTCCCCCTCTTCCTTTTTAATGCCCTGAGCTGTCTAGTCAAGTAAGATCTTAAAATGGTTAACTGCTTCACACTGGGAGTCTGGGACTGGGAGACACGGCATACTAAACAGTTCAAACCTTGTGTTGAAACTTAAGCTTTTGAAAGGCATTACAGTTAAGGCATGATAAACTAGTTAATCACATCTTAAGTAATGACCTAGCCACACATTCATTCAGTTAAAGAGGTGATAAAATGAGGAATAAGCCACAAAGTTATTACACAAAATATGCATAATCACTTTTGTGGTTGATTCCTATCATTTTAAATTAAACTCAGTTATTTGTACACTAGTTTGGGTGAGTGGACATTGGATCAAGTAGGAATATATTTTTCTGGCTGAGTCTTTCAGTTTGCCACTTTATACCTGTGTTATAGGTATCAGCACTGGAGAGGAAAAATTTGTCATGGGAAAGAAGCTGTTTGGAAACAGGATTGTTAGACATCTGGGCTGAGGGCGGGGGTTTTAGCCTAGTGAAAATGTCTCAGACCAGCTATGCCATTTGGAATGTAATACCTAATAGTAACTTAAATTTGTTTTTCTTTTTCTGTTGCAGGCCAGAAGTGTAGGCTCACCTTGGTTCACCATATTCTGTCTGGTGTGATACTCCCACATGCAGCCTTTTGGTGAATGTTTTAGTTCTCTTCAAATGACTATGCATGATCGCACCAGTGAAGCATGTGCTTTAAGGAACCTGGTGGGCCTACACTTCAGGGTTTTGCAATGCAGAAAAATACAGGGTCAAGTTTTGAATGACATAAACAAAATGACCCTTTCATTTGCCTAGGACTTTCAGCCTATACTGGTAATATTTTACTGAAATGCATAAGGCATTTATCAGCTGTAAAACAGTGTTGTTTTGTCTTGTATTGATGTATATGGGCCCAGTATTAATTTTAGGTGCTTAATGCCTCAACATCCATTGACTTGAGTATAATTTTGAGTAAATATTGACTTCAGTATAATATTTAAAATGTAAGTTACAGCAGCATAGAGCCTGACTTACTAGTGTGCCATTCCTCAATTGGGTCTTTTACGTCCTTACTACATAGATCTCTATTTTCAAGATTTACAGGTGGCATTAATTTTTAAAATATGTATAGGGACTACTTACACTTGCTTAACACATAAGTAGTTATAGTTGTCACTAAGGAAGCTGGAGGTTATTGGGTACTCTGTGAAAGGAAGGTTCCAGATTTGACATAAAATAGGCTGAAGGATTCTTTTTGTAAATGTGCTGAACACCCCTGTGTTGAAGTCTACCTAAATTGACTGCAGAGTAGTTAAAAGAAGTGTTCAGCCTAACATTGGAAATGCATCAAATTATTGTTGTGATTTTTATGGAGAATGAGGTACAGGAGACCCTCGCCATTCGTGGATTTGCGGTTTTGAATGTTCGCGGTGCGTCGCACCAACCCACGTTCTCTCCCCGCGCAGCATGATGACGCTTTGTTACTACGCTTTGGTGATACTTTTACATTCAGTATGTTGCAATATTTCAGCAGTAATCCATACCCTTAATCGTGAGACCTAAAAGAAAAGTGAATGATAGTTCAGCGAGGATCCAGCCTGTTTATCCTAGCCTATTATCGGTACAGTATAGTATTCACAGGTTTCTCCATTCGCGGGGATCTCTACAACTTATCCCCTGCAAATGGCAAGAGTCTCCTGTACTTGAATATGGGAACAAAGAAAGGATAGTATAGTGAACATCTGTTAGTAGAAACCCGTTAGTGTCCCAGTGCTATGTTGCTCTGAAGTGGCTGTTGCTATTACAGGGAGTGTTGTGTGACTACATGGCAAGGAACATGTTTTCAGGCAAATGTTGCTGATAAGCAATTATGGTTCTTAGTGATGCAGATAGATGTCTTAATTCATTTTAGCAAGAGGCAAGGATTTTTCTAGGCTGATGATGCAGGTACTCTAGTGAAGTTTTAATTCAACATGTTCTGCAGTGAACTGTTAGAGTAATTAAGTAGTGTATGTCTAGGCAACTAGAAGCAAGCCAGGTGATAAATAGTACTCAGAGTTATCAAATCTGTTTTGATGGGTTATCAAAACAAATCCTGTTCTAACCAACCATTCAGAGAGAGAGATACAAAGCCTATTTTAGGATGCTGAAAAAAAAAGACGGGAGCATTCAGGCAGTAGCGTGAGCAAGCGTGTTGGCTTTTTATTTTTGTTGACTTTTATACACAATTCTAACAAGTCACATCAAAGTATTTTAAATTTTATTTTTATTTTTCACTTGTCTCTATCACACAACAGCAGGATTTTTGCATGACTGCCAGTCTCAGTTAATGAGAGAGCCAGTATTGAATAAGTAGAGGCTTTTCTCATTTAGGATTGAGGTATTTGTTATTGGTGAGTAATGTACTGACAGCTAGAGCTTGACAGTCTTGTCAGTTTGATTCACTGGCTGTTCCAAATTTCTCCCTGTTTGAGGTTATTTTCCTGCCTTTCCAGTGAAGCTTCCTAATGCATTCTGTTCTCCTAAATGCTCTGTCTGTTGAATGTTGTTCTTGGTGACTCTTCCAAATGTCCTTCTTTTGCTTTCCTGTTCCCCTTTCCAGAGCGTCCAGAGAACTTGGCATTCTTGGAATTCTGCATGGTAATAACTGTAGCACTTATCAGTAAATTCTTCAGCCTTGGTTTGTAGCACAACTATAAAATTTGTTTTCTTGTAATGGTACCAACTCCTGCTCTTTGTATATTAATGAAAAGTTATTAAAAATGAAAACAGAGAGGAAAATAGTGTTCACGTCATTACTCACTGTGCTGAAATGTTGAATTATTTTCCCCTCTGGCTTTGTGGCTGGGTTACATCTTGAATTGCTGTGATTTAATGGCTTCTAAAAATATTTGTCATGCTTTTCACTCCATCCAGGAAGAGCATACACCAACTGCTGAAGCTTCCTTAGCCTGACGAAGGGTTTTTGAACCCAAAAGCTTGCTTAATAACTATTCTCCAACCATTTGGGTTGGTCTAATAAAAGATATCAAATTCACCCAAGGAACCTTGTCTGCCTATGTCCTTGGACCAACACGGCTACAACCCAAACCCTTTGTCATGCTAATGCTTTTGGAATGAACCTTTAACATTACATAAAAATGAAAGACCGAAACCTTATTATCCATGTCTCTTCCTTTCTGGACAGCTTTTATTTGGTATCTGGATTATTCACATTTCTTGTATATATTTGTAGGTACTGTATTTTTGCTTCACACTCACGTTAGTTTGCTTTAACCTGTCATTGTTGACTTCAAATTAGTGTGGTATTTTGAAGTGGTTCATGATTTTTCCTGGTGATTTTTAGATCACTTTATTTCCATGTGCTAATGATGTAAAGGGGATTGTTTAACTCCTTGCTACCTAAAATGTCTGAAAATGGAGAAGGATAAAACATTGGTAATCCTCCAAGGGAGGGGTGTCAAATATATAGCCCATAGAGCTGCTGTATTTGGCCTACCAGGTTAGTAACAGGCCACTGGTGCCTGTGGGGTGACTGTGGGGGAGTGGCTTGCTGTGAATTTGGAGCCTTGGACCCTAGTGGACTTGATCAGCAGCAGGAGGGTGAACGAGGCCCTGGTCAACCTCTAGTCACTTCGCCACTACAACCTCCAGTATCGCCACTGCTGTAATCCCAGGTTCTTGGCTGTTGCCCCTCCCTGCTGCCACTGCCCTGTGCCTCATGCTAGACCTGGAGCCATCATCATTGTGGGCTCACATGCTGGAGCTGAAGTGGCTGCCTCGGCACAGAACATATCATTGGCAGCCGCTTCAGCTCTGGCATGGGGCACATGGAGGAAACTGGTGCAACCACTGCTTCTTTGTGCACCATGCAGGAACTGCAGCTGCTGCTGCTGCCACCACCACGGCCACCACCAGAGCTCCTGGTACCCTGGGCTGGATCCAGCCTACAAGGAGCCCTGTGGTCTGGATCCACCCCAGGGCAGGAAATGAGTTTGACACTGCTGTAAGGACAAACTAGGGGCTTTAATTAATTGAGGGTGACTTCTTTTGTTCTACTGAAAATTAGAATGTGTGGGAAGCTTTACTAAAGCCTCTGCTATCTTCCTGCCTTGGCTGTTGAGGGAGAGGAGGTAGTCTGCTGGTTATAGCAACATTTTTTGCAAATGTTTAATTTTCTGCATTCCCTTCTATATTGAAATAAAAAATAGGACCTCTACTGCAGATTCAGTATTAAAGTGCCTTTACTTCAGCTGCTTTGCTAGAACTAACATTCACCTAATTGTGCTTTCATGGTCATCTTTTTAAAACTGTAAATTGGGGGGTTTTTTGGAAGATAAATGCCACTGAATGTCTTTGGGGAATTGTATGTGCTTGACTGCATAATGCTACCTAGCTAGCTCAAACCTGATTTTTTTTTTTCCCCCTTGTTTTTTACATTATGAGTAGCATTCGTTATCTGCTTGTCATGTTGCTTTTTTGGTTTGTTTTTTTTTTTAAGTGCAAAGAAACTCCTTGGCCTCACTGTCTCCTTTTTGATTTTTAACTGCATAGTTGGTAAAACTGACAAGGAGCCATCAATTTCCAGGCTAAGGCAGCCCAGAATTGACTCAGTTCTGTGGGTTTTAAAGCTGGTATTAGAGGAGTAAAGCACTGAGAAACAAGTTAACCAGACTTAATGGGGTGTGAAAAGTGTAGTCCACCTGTTCCATATTAACCAATATTGTTTATGTTGAGTTTCAGTAACTGAATAGACTGTTATTAGTGCTGACCTTAGGTAGTTAAATTGGAGTATGTGATAACACTGTTGGCAAATATTCTACAGATTGGTAAGAGATCCAGTGAGCTGCTTTCAGTTGGATAGGGGGGAACACTCTCTAATCAGTCAATATGTTCAAGTGCCTAGCCTCCTTTTGATGCACAAGAGTGATTAAATTTAAGCAGTGTATGTATTAAATGAGATGGATTCCAATTTTTATTAAAAATGGAGCAGACATGGCTTAAGTATCAAAACATGTGGACTCTGCCTCCAGTCTGTTACTATGGTAGCTACTACAAGAGACCTTGTTCAATAATATTTCTCTCTTTAAAGGTTTGTGGGGCACAAGACTGATGGAAGAAAACAATACTAGCAGAGAGAGATACCTGAAAAGTGTGTTACGAGAACTGATCACATACCTGATTTTCCTTGTGGTCTTGTGTATCCGTAAGTACTGTAGTCACAACTTGTACTAATCATGTGTGACTCCTAGTTTTTTTTTAAGGTAATATGAGAACTTTTAAACTAGGTTAACTGCATTTTCCCCCCTTCTTAGCTACCCCTAGGCCTTCCCACTCAAATAGTTCTTTGGCAGTTGCAGATTAAAGCTATTTACATAGCGGTTCCTATAACAGTCAGTGTTGCTGTCAGACACAATTATGACACATTTTTAAAACACTAAATATAACTGGTAATAGTGAAAGTTATCACTAAATGATTGGAGACAAACATTAAAGTTTAGAAAGTTACAGAGAAGCTATAATTTTATCACTGGACATAAAACCAATATTGCTGTGCACCAAAGTTCTTTGTAGTGGTGCAAGCGCAGGAGGCAGTAATACTTTTACCACTGTTAGGTTTTTGTCATTGCATGATAATGTGACAGTGACTGTTCTAGACAAGTCTTCAGTCCTGTGCATGCAAATGCATTGCTGTGTCTTACAACCTTATGTGGAGAGTGTGATGCTAGATGCCAGAAGATGGAGAGCAAATGCTTAAAGCATGGGACTACCATTAACTTTCTATTGCGTATTATTTGGTGTGGCATCCAGAAATAACGGGACCTCCACCACTGGGCTGTTGTACATATATGTATGACATCATGGTCCCTGGCTTAGTTTTCAGTTTTGTTTACTGGCTACCAACTAGAGAGGGGTAAATTGATTCAGTGTTTTAGTAGGAACTGATTTTAATCCCTAATTAAGGGACCAGTGACTCTGAGTTGTATCTTCCATTATTTTCTTAATACCATTACAACTGTGTAACTGTTTTAAGTTCATACTTGCAAAGCATGATGGGCACACTCATGTTACCTGGGACACAGCTGTGCAGTAACTAAGGTGGCCAGAAACATGCAGACACTATCATAAAAAATTCATTTACAGAGTGCCACCTGAGCTTAGCTCTTGTTGCTTTTAGGTATTGCATAATGACATTGAAGGACCCATTGGTGATTAGCACGTTAGTGTTGCTTATATAGGAGCCTTGTCAATAATCCACACAACGTCATATGGAGTTTTGGTCGGACTCTTTTCAAACTAGTCCATCTCGGTCCTATGTTCTGTTCTTGGGAGGCTTTAGGCATTTTTTATTTCACTTTTAAATGAGTTGAATAACTTTAAAGCACAATGTTTTGTATTGTGAAACAAGTACTTTTCAGTGCATCATGGCAAAAGTGAACTGAATCATGTACTGACCATATTCCTGTATCTTGTGGCTTTCCTTTACCAATTTTATGTGAAAAGTTGAACAAAATCAAGTATAAGATTTTCTAATACAACAGGCACACAAATGGTGTCTTACCCTTTTTTAGTAGCTATCCATCAAGAAAAACTTAATGTTTTGTGCATGTGTTGTATAGTTTCAGAGTTTTAAACAACCCTATACATAGGATCCACAATAGGAGCTTTCTGCATGGTCTATGTTAGTGTATTGTGCATTTACGGTGGACATAACATTTCTTCTGCCAAAACTGTTAAAACAAAATGTATTTAACTTCTAACTAGGGGTGCACCGATAGAGATTTGGGGGGCTGAAACCAATAACAGATTTTTAAGGAGGCATATTGGCCAATACCGATCCAATATCTGATACAGCTGTGTGCAGCTGGTAAATCTATTGTGGTGGATGGGGAGCGGGAAGGGAAGGGGCAGAGGGGGGTGCAGATTGAGGCCCCTGCAGGAGGGAGGGAGTGCAAGAAAGCCAGTCAGTGAAAATGTAAATTGAGGCGGCTGGGAGGGAGAGGGGATGTAGCAAGTAAAAGTGGAGAGGTACCTGGGGAGTCAGATGTCAGGCAGGTTACAGTGCATCATAAATCCAATGTCTGTATTGAGTCTGAATTTTTGTATCAAGGAGGTTGATTTAAGTGAAGTTTTATAGGCTCCTCTGTGAAAAGTGCTTTGTAAATTCCCTTTGAGGATCAGGACTGAGAGACGAGAGAGAGAGAGAGTGGTTTTCTTGTGAGAAATGTGCCCCCACTGGTAATTGGGTGTTCTTGTCTTTAATAGATGTCCAGTGTACATTCATTCTGGTGCGCAGTTGTTGTTTGGTTGCGCATTTGTTGTTTGGTCTCTCCTATGTATTTTCTATCAGGGCATTTTGTGCACTGGATGAGAGATGTAACGTTTCTGGAGGTGCAGATATAAGATCCTGGAATAGTGATGGTTCTGTTGTGGGGTATAGGAATTGTGGGGGCACTGGAGATCTGTTGGTGGGTTTTCCATTCTTGTCAGGGCATGATTCGGATCCATTTGGTGTGTTTTGGGCTGTAGCAAGTTTGCTTCTGATGATGAGGTTAGCGAGGTTCAGTGCTTGTTTGAATTTACAAAACACTTTTCACAGACAAGCTTGTGAACTTTACCGACTGACTGCTCAGTTGATCTAATAAAAGATATCACATCTACTCAAAGAACCTTGCCTGCCTGTTCCTTAGATCAACACGGCTACAACCAGAAACCCAGTTAACACACAAGTGACATGAGTTTTGCTTTCAACAGTTTGAGGGGCACTTTCACAGAAGCTGCTGCACCCATCTCCTTGAAACCTGGTAGGCTTCATGCCCTCAGAAGGGGCTACCATCCCTGCTATTTTCATCTAAATCTGCAAAAAAAAATTGACAAAGTTATAGGTATTTTAGTGATTTCCCATTATAGTCTATGGTCGAATCGGCGGCCCAATCTCCAGATCCAATTTGGCCAAATCGAATCGGAACAGTGACTCAACACTGAATCAAATCACTGTCCTTCTGAATCAGCCAAATCCGAATTGAATACTTGCCACTTTGCACAGACCCTACTTGCTAGTTTTTATTAATATGCCACAATTTAGGTTGTAAAATAGATTTTCTAGCACAACTGAGACAAAAATAACATTCTGACATTTTTTCACAGCTTCCTACCACATGTAGGCAACTAATCATGGTCAGTAATAATTATGCTATTGCATAGTACTAGAAATTAGTAAAGGTCTGAATATAACTTTTTAAGTAAAACGCCTGCAAATATCTTTAAAAGAGAGAGAGAAACAGACACTTTTCTGGTTATGATACTATTAACAATTAGCATACAAAATGGCTGAAATATATGGATTTTCTTATAGTCCATTTGTTCAAAAGTAATGCCAGAAAATTGGGATTACCAGTTCTGCTACAGACTTTTCCCTGGCAAAGCAGTTGTGAAGATATATCAGCACAGTCACAAAATCTACTCGCTCATCACCACAGTGATGACAAAACAAATATTTTACTTGGCTATACAAAAATATTACTGACTCCTAGCTAATATAATTTTGAATGGCTGTTTTTATTTTTTTTTAATGCTCCCTAGCTTAGCCACTGACATTTCATGTTTTCAGTCAGATGTGAGTGACTTGCAAACTGTTTACGGACAAAAGTAGAAATGCTTGATATATTTAAATAGAAAAAAACCACGTACTAACAGAAATATAAAATTGCACCACTGCTTTGGGTATAAGAATGATTTTGGTGTCCATTGAGGTTTTTCTTTAAGTATTCTTTATGCTACTGGTGTAGATATATTAGCATTCAGTTGTGTGCCCTAGTTTGTTAAAGATATTAGCTATTACATTATTGTATCATCTAACAGTGCTCGGAACATCCCTAGGAGATGTGATAGTAAAAATGCAAGTAATTGATCCATGTTGGCACTAGGGGAAATGCAGCACACAAGGCGTGTCTACATGAGATACTAAATATGTAGTAAACTAATTCTACTGTGCATTAATGTGTCACGGCAAAAGCCATGGTACTGCACTAATACGTAGCAGAATTATTCTACTGTGCATTAGCATCACTTAATGTCCCGGTTACTGTGCATTTAGTTAGCACCTATTATAACAGGTACTAAACTGAATGTGCCGTAACCACGGTGCATGAATGCATGTGTAGATGTGCCACAGAGAGGGGGAGACTCAGAGAGAGAGAGAGAGAGATAAGGGGAAAAAAAAACCCTCAGGATTTAAAGCTTACTCCATTAGAGTTTTAGTGCTGCTGGAAACCCTAAGAGATCAGTCGGCTGAATAACTTGATGTGAACTTCCATTGAGTGCTCTGCACAGATATTGTGAATAATTAATTTATTATCCTTTAAAATGTATTTTGGGTGTGGGGGAGAACTGTTGGAAATTTTTACAGCATTTTATTTCAAATAGAAAGGAATGTGTTTTGTTTTCAAAATATTGCTCCCGAGTTCTTGTTTGCTTGTTTAACATGTCCTGAAGTTGTTTGTCTTTTAGGCTGGGCATAACCTGAATGGCAATTTTCCAGTAAAGTTGAATGCCAAAAGAATTTAAATATTAATACTTTTTAAAAAGTAAATTGTCTGGAGAGTCTGTGCACCCCTATGGGTCTCCTTTGCCTGCTCTTGCTCATCACTGCTATGCACTGGACTCTGCATCCAGGATAAGCAAGGCTGCAGCAGGGGTCCTAAAAGCAGAGCAGAGCAACCCTGGGCACAGGCCAGGGAGACCTGGGGAGGCAGCTGAGTGTTGAAAGGTGGGTGCAGAGAAATGCCTGGGGAATCAGGGGCAGATGATAGTCTAAGCCTGACAGCAGGCCACCAAGACTGCCCCCTGATTGGTTCTGTATTTATTTAATTGTATTGGGTGAGTTTTGTCCCCAGGTGAATATTAGAGTTTGTAACTGTTTTGTTGCAAGTATGGCTGACTGGGCCTGAGGAGAGTGAGTGAGGGTCTGAGAGAGCTGGACAGGGAGAAAAGGCCCCAGGGTGGACTTGGAGAAAAGAAATGGTCAAAGGGAGGACAGGGTAACGTCCACGTTAGGACAGATGAAATTGGAATGGCACAATAAAGACTGGTTGTTTTGAAGCAGTCTGCTGTGCTGTTTGGGATTTTGGCACTCGGACCCCTCTTCCTTTTAAAAGAAGAAAACACTCTGAGCAGGGACATGGACATATCCCCGCCCCCTCACCCCCAGGGAATCTGGACAGACCCAGGGGAGGCGCAGCCTGGCCCAGGGGCAGTGAGGACCTAGTCAGGGAACTTCTGGAGGAACTAGACTCACAACCCAAGGGTGTGTTTTTGTTTGTGTGCGCGCTTTGGCACCACTGAATTATTTTCCCGCCGTTTTGGAGCTTTCTTTGCAGGGTGCATTTCTTCTTTGCAACACAAAAATGCACGGTGCAAAGAGTTCCCGCTATTCGAGTGCAAATTTGTGTCCCGCTATTGGCCAGTGTTAAATTATTCACACGTAGCGGCTAAGAAATTGGTCGCCGGCCCATTTAAAAT
>NW_005841893.1:2089578-2104176 GCF_000455745.1 Alligator sinensis
TGGTGGCCTTCTATGACCAGGTCACAAAAGCCTTGGATGCAGGTGTCGCGGTGGACATAGTCTTTCTGGACTTTAGGAAGGCCTTCGATGCTGTCTCTCTCCCCAGTCTCACTAAAAAATTAGGCGACTGGTGTCGACATCTACACAGTCACATGGGTCACTAATTGGCTGGACCCACCACTCTCTGGGTGCGGCTAATTGGCTGGCTGCACCCAGAGAGTGGTGGCGGACGGGTTGTTTTTGACCTGGAGGGATGTGGGCAGTGGGGTTCCCCAGGGCTTGGTCCTCGGGCCCGTGCTGTTCAACATCTTCATCAGCGACTTGGATGAGGGGGTGAAAAGCACCTTGTTCAAATTCGCAGATGACACTAAGATGTGGGGAGAAGTGGGCATGATAGAAGGGAGGAATAGGCTGCAATCAGACCTAGACAGGTTACAGGGGTGGGCACATGAGAACAGGATGGATTTCAGTACTGACAAGTGCAAGGTATTGCACCTGGGGAGGAAGAACCAGCAGCATACCTACAGGCTGGGGAACTCCCTTCTTGTCAGCATAGAGGCAGAAAAGGATCTTGGAGTCATTATTGATTCCAAGATGAACATAGGCTGCCAATGTGGGGACGCGGTCAGGAAGGCTAACCACACCTTGTCATGCATCCACAGATGCATCACAAGCAGGTCCAAGGAGGTGATCCTCCCCCTCTATGTGACATTGGTCAGGCCGCAGTTGGAGTACTATGTCCAGTTCCGGGCACCGCACTTCAGGAGGGATGTGGACAGCATTGAGAGGGTCCAGACGAGGGCCACTTGCATGATCAGGGGGAAACAGGGTAGGCCCTATGAGGAGAGGCTAAGGGACCTGAACCTGTCCAGCCTCCACAAAAGAAGACTGAGAAGGGATCTACAAACTTGCCAAGGGGGACCAGCAGGCAATGGGAGAGTCCCTGTTCCTCCAGGCACTACCAGGACTAATGGCCATAAGCTGACTGAGAGTAGATTCAGGCTAGACATCAGGAGGTGCTACTTCACTGTCAGGGTGGCTAGGAGCTAGAACCAACTTCCAAGGGAAGTGGTGCTCCCCCCTACCCTGGGGAGTCTTCAAAAGGAGGCTAGACAGTCACCTAGCCGGTGTCGTTTGACCCCAGCATCCTTTCCTACCCGTGGCAGGGGGTTGTACTTGATGATATGCTTAGGTCCCTTCCGACCCTACCAACTATAAAACCTCCCTATTGGGAGCTGACTGAAAAGAAGGAGCTCCCAGAGGTAGTGATGCTACAGGTCACAAGGGACTGAGAAGAGCCAGGATCTCAAAGCCAGAGCTTGTCTCCTGTGAAGCCATGCTAGAATTGGCTGCAGGGGTCCTTTCAGGAGAGGGAGACTGAATAAGGATACTTCTTGGGGGAGTTCAAGGAAGAACTTTCCCTTTCCCCTTCAAAAAGGGGAAGTTTGATTCTTTTTTTGTGACAGATGGTGACTTTGCTGTTAACTGTCTGTGATATACAGGAGCCCTGCTTATAATAAAGTGAAATGTCCCAATCCTGTCCTTCTACATGAGTTGTATTACTGGACCTTTCAGAGGTTTATGCTGCCCCTAGCCACATTAAATGACCTCTACACAGTGACTCTGCTGTCACTGGGTTCTCTCAGCCTGGTTATGATTGCATTTCTAGGGTAGATGAGTTGTTTGTTTGTTTGTTTGTTTTTTTTAAGTAGGTCCTCAACTTCTGTATTGGTTATGCCCTTTTTATGCCTCCTGTAACAGTATGGGTACTGTAAAAAAAGAGGCCACGTCTTAGTGGTGGTATGCTCTGGCATTAAGTACACTATCGCACTCTTTTTTTTTTTTTTTTTTTTTTTTTTTATCAGTCCTGGTTTCAGTAAGCCTTAGTTTAACATCAAGTATGTAAATAATCCTGCCCCCATTCAGCAAAGTCTTTAATTGTGTGAGTAATCAAGTACTTTGATGTTAAGGATGGAGATTGCTCAAATACGTGGTTGATTCGGGGACGCTAGTTGGTTGTAGTGTCTATTCTGGTTATGCAAGGGGAAAGGAGTATGTACATAAGCCAACACTATCCTATGTATAGTCTTTCTAATAGCGGATGCTGTCTCCTTTGTAGAGCAGGGATGTCAGACTCATTTGGCCTTATGGGCCAAATCAAGACAGTGGTGCTCCTACAGGCCGGATCAAGAACCACCTCCAGCAGCGGGACAGGCAGTGGTGGCATAAACTTTTGACGATGCTTGAGCTCCTTTGTCATCTGACACAGTCACAGGTTCTAACACTGCCATTGTTTGCTCTGCCATCGCCACTGTAATGAGTCCTGCTGCTTAATCCTAGGTGCAGATTCCCATTGGGACAAGTGATAGCAGTGTCAATTTCTGTGGCTCCCTGAGCCTCTGCGTTAGCTCAGGGAGCAACAGGATTAACACTGAAATCCTGGCCTGCTCCAGAAGCCCCACAGGCCATGTGTTTGACACAGAGCATTGCCCATATAGTCTGTAAGAAGGATAATGTAAGACTGACGAGGATCACCATAGTATCACTGCTACAGCAGAGGCATTGTATGCAGGAGCCACATAAAAGTTGTTTTCTGACTGCAGGGAGTTTTCAAATATTTACAGGTGGAGGAAACATAATTCCTGTGCTTGCATGATAAGCTTAGACTGTCTAGCTTCCAGATGCTTGGTGCTGCACTGCTCGCAGAATTTTGCTGTACAGCCGTCATATCCAGTGCTGGGAGGAGGAGTATGTCCAAGGGGAATCCTTGAGTGGTGCGAAGGTGCCATCTACGTCTCTGCAGAGAGCTGTAGTAATTTATGAATGGGAACTGGCCCTGCACACTGTGACCTGAGGATCAGAGACCTGCTGAAGGTGCCTTTTTATGCTTTCTTTGGGTACCTCCACAATTGTGCTCTACAGTCCTTAGTCATGAGCAAAATATTAACTGGTATTCAGCATTTTCTGATTTAACATCCTCTTGAAGTCACTGCTCACTTTGTTTCATAAACCTTAATGTTTTGGTAGCTTGATAATATAATGAAACTGACTGAAAATTTAAGTTTTAACTTTCAGTATTAAGACTTCTGTTCTTGGTGTTCTTTCAGATTGGGAAACAGTAGAAGGGGGGCAAGCTTTTGTTTTAACACACAGCTGTTGAGCTTTAAGCCCCCAGGGGCCACATGTTCCATGAGCCATACCAGCGGAGGTCACACCAGGCACACCATGGGGATGCACCTGATGCCATCCCCAGTGTGGCACTGTGCTTGAGTGCAATTTTCACCCTCTACCCCCTGTACTGCTGCACTGCCCTGTCCCGCTGTGGCAAAGACAGGAAGCAGCAATTGGAGGGGAGAACCTTGAGACTCCAGCTGCTATTGCAGCCAGAGCGATGGAGAGAAACGGTGGCTGGGTAAGACCCTGGGGGGCTGCACATTAAGTCCTCATGGGCTGCATGCTGCCTGTGGACCATCATTTGGATAGTCCTGTTCTAACATTTGTTCCTATTTAGAAATATCTCCATAATCTATGGAAAGTACAGCCTGGCATTTTCAAAATGAGCCTTTTAACTGAATTCCTCATTTCTCTTCTCCCTCTCCCTCCCCCTCCTTCCATCTCTTGCAGTGACTTACGGGATGGTGAGTTCCAATATGTATTATTATACAAGAGTCATGTCACAGCTCTTCCTGGAAATGCCTATATCAAAGATGGAGAAAACTAATTATAAAACCCTGTCCACCATGGAGGACTTCTGGAAGGTATCCTAACAAATAAATCATTGTCACTGTAATAACTAATTTTTATTCTGTATTCGTGACCCTAATCAGTACATGTTTCCTCAGTTCTTACTCTAGATGGTATTTGGCAAGTACTTTTAGACCCGTTCTGTCCAAAACGCTTTTGCCAATGTAGCAATGCCATTTAGTGGTATAGATTCTTTTTCATTTGTAACATTACTATACCAGCAAGAATTTTTAGTGTAGATGTAGCTATACTGACAAACTGCTTTCCTGGCACAGTTTATTTTCTTGTGGGAACTGGTATAAATCGTACTGACAAAAGTACTCTGTTGCTATAAGCTGTATAGGTTTACCAGTGTAACAATGTCAGCAAGTTGCTCTTACTGCAGAAAAAGCAGCAGTTATGCAGTACAATTCATTAACAAAGGTTTAATTTAAATATCCAAGTGTCACAATATTTCTGTTTCACTTCTGGATCAACAGATTTAAATCCTGGTTCAGGTTATCAGTTCTTGTAAACTGGGGGTGTCATACATAAAGTCCATGAGTTTGATCCAGGCCATGAAACCATTTCACCTGGCCCAGGTGAATTCTGAGGGTGTAATGAAATTGCCATTGAACCCAGCTATGGAGCCCCAGTGGGCAGCATGTTGGTAGTGGGGGCAAGTAACAACTGCATTAATCTGTGTTGCTGCCCGTCTCCCTGCTGTCACTTCTGGCTCCAGGTCTGGCCTGTTACTCTCCTTGTGCTTTGGATCTAGCCTGTGGGTGCTGGTGAGTTTGATATCCCTGTTGCATACTAATACAAGTACTTTGCAGGCCAGTAATACAGATGCTGGTGTCTTAATAGATGATATACCTGAACAGCAGGTGCGTTGTGTTCATAGGCAGCTCTCACACCCAGTGGATTCTCATGCTTTGCAAAGCTAGCATGCCATTCGTTCAATAGCCTTCAGCCTAGTGCTTCAATTCCTCCCAATTCTTCTGGAAGGCTGAAGTGCTAGCTGCATGTTGTGCCCATGGCCAGCATGCTGGCTGCTGCCCTATCAGTGATTTCTAGTCCTCACAAGATAACGTAATGGTTCAGGGAGCAGACCATGCAGTGCCTGCTGCTTCCTATTTAGTAGTCCATGCTCTAAGTCAAGATGCCACTCTCAGGGTGGCAACAGTAGTTCCATTCCTGTGGCAGGTAAGATCACATACAACTGGATGGAAGGCAAGGCACCCAGTGGAAGGTGGGTTAATTGAGATAATAATAATTCAGATTCCAGTCACCTCCTCCTGTGTAGAGCAGTGTGTTATTAATACAGCCTAGAAACAAAAAGACAATCTGTCAGAGGGGCTACCAACACCCCAATTCACAGGTCATGAGAACACAGTTAAGCAAAACTATGATGTACCAGGCTGTCCAAGCTACCTCCAAGAACAGGGTTGTGCATAATACAGCCCATGAACCTGATCTGGTCCACTGAGGGATTTTATCTGGACCACAGCATGTCCCTTGGCCCTGCCTGGCCCAGGCATGGGGGGTGCAGCACAAGCTGTGGCACATGTGGCCATTCCCGCTGTCCTCGGGTGCACAGGCTGGCTGGGGAGGCGCAGAGGTCGTACTCTGCTTCCTGACAGCCGTGGCAGTAGTGGCTCCTGGCTGTCACTGCCAGCGTTCCTGCTGTTTGACCTGGCTCCATTGCCTGGGCACTGCAGTGCACACCCCCCCCCCCCCCCCCCCCCCGCTCACTGCCAGGGGTGGTGGATGAATCGGGTGGGTTGGACGGGTTTCTTTGGAGACTGGCCAAGACACCCCTGTGAGCAGGGCCTGCTTGGCCAGGTACATGGGATAGGGTGGTGGGCGGGTGGGGAGTGGGACAGATGAGTTGGCAGGGCTGGGGCTAATGCCAGGATCGCAAGGCGGTGACAGCTCAGGGCCACGTACGGAGTCGATTGTGGCTCTGCCTGGTGTCCTGGCCCCACGCTGTTACCACCCTGCAATCCTAGCCCTTCTTGCCCTGCTCCCAGATGCTACTCCCTGCCTGCCTCTGGCTCAATCCCATCTGTGCAGCCAACCGCATCCTGCCCATGGGGGATCCCAGGCTGGTCTCCATGGAGACTCCACTGGCCTGCTCTGTCCCGTGCCACAGACCACTTAAAGAGTTTTGGTGGGCTGGGTGGGGGGGTGTTGCTGATTCAGCCTGTAACAGCTCACCAAACCTTCCTAAGTGTCTCTTCAAGCCAAATAATTGCCGACCCCTGTCCGAGAACATTCACAGCTCTTAGCTGCGCAGAAGATGCAGCAGTAGGAGGCTTGCTCACTATTGGACCCAGGGCGAGGCTCAGGAGATCACCCAAAAGTTTGCCCAAGTTTGGGGCAACAGCTGGCTGCTCTGAATGCGGTACTTCCTAGTAGGGTTGCATCTCAGCTCTCTGCACTTTTGCTCGACATTTAAAGCAGTTCTAGATCACACTTTTGCAAAGATTGTGTGCGCTTAACTTTAAGCACATGAATGGTCCTGTTGGTTTCAGGGATACTATTTGCATGCTTAGAGCTTAACATTTCCATAACTTTTTGTAGAATTTGAGCTTTTGTTTGGAGGTCATTGACCTTCAGATTCTCTCTGAGCCACCACAGTGCCCTTGTATCACAATCTCCCCTTGCCCTTCTTGGTGTAAGAACAGGGTCATTGAGTGGTTTGGGCCACTCTGGGGTGGTTGGTGCTATATGGAAAACGTTATAATGATTTTTAGTGCAAAATTATTTTGAATTCCTCTAGTTCTCTTTTTCCCTCATCCCTAAAACACTATTTCACAATGAAGCCTTAGTAAAAGTCTTAAAACTATCTTTCTGTGAGTGTGTCTACACAAGACACTGTAATGCACAATAACTATTCTACTGTGCGTTAATGTGTCATGGCAAAAACCGTGCTAACTCGCAGTAGAATTTGTCAACTGTGCATTAAGCGTAGTAGACAGTTTGCCTTTGCTACTGTGCGTTAGCGCAGTCCAGTGCATCTTTATGTAGTACCTCATTAGAAGTAATAAACTTACTGTGCAGTAGCAAAGGCACATTAATGAACCTGTAGATGCACCCAATGGGACCTAGGCGCCTAAATCGCTTGAACTGTTGAAAATTCTAGCTCTTCTGGTCAACAGCAATTTTTCATAATTATTTAAACAATGCTTATACATTTCCATTTATTTGTACTTTAAACTACTATATTGTCTTGTGTGTGTGTGATCTGTGTTTTTATTTGACTCTGAGATATCAAGTGTTATGATGATTAAGAAATGCTATATGCTGTTGAATGGGTGATAGCATGGAGTAGGGGGGGGGGGGTGTGTGTGTGTGTGTGTGTGTGTGTGTGTGTGTGTGTGTACTTTAATTCCAAAAGATAATGGCCACAAAGAAGCTGTTCATTTTATGAGGGCCCAGGATTATTTAGTCTTTTTCCTTTCCTTCCTTTGCTACAGTTGAGGTAGCATAGCTAGCATACTTCTGATCATGATGGGTAGAAGAAAATTCCCCTTGGGCCTAGCAACACTTCATTTTCCAGAAAAGTTGTTTCTAATTAATTCTGTATTTAAAAAAAAAAAAAAAATCATTTTCTGTTAAAAGCAAAAAATTGGCATTTGTAATAAAAATGCCTCCATGGCAAGAATGAACATGGTTAAAATATTAAGTGTTAGCTGCAAGTAAACTGATCACCTCTAAAATTATTCTATCTCTTTCCTCAGTTCACAGAAGGTCCTTTGTTGGATGGTCTGTACTGGAAGGTGTGGTACAATAATAAAACCATGGCAGAAAATAAAAGCTTCATTTACTATGAGAATCTGCTTTTAGGGGTGCCTCGTATTCGGCAGCTGAAAGTGAGAAATGGATCATGCTCAATACCTGATGATTTAAAGGATGAAATTAAAGAATGTTATGATGTCTATTCTGTTACTAGTGAAGACAAGGCTCCATTTGGGCTCCGAAATGGAACTGCGTATGTATTTCTTTCACATAATCAGAGGGCAAGGGAACAGGCCTTATGAAAAGAGACTGAGAGCCATGGGACTCTTCAGCCTGGAGAAGCGCAGGTTCAGGGGTGACTTGGTGGCAGTCTAACTGTTCACCAGAGCACCCCAGGGGATGACAAGGTCCAACAGTCACAAACTCCTGCAAGACCGTTTTAGGCTGGACATAAGGAAAAACTTCACTGTCTAAGCCCCCAAGGTCTGGAACAGACTCCCCCCCAGATGTGGTGCAAGCACCTACTCTGGACTCTTTTAAGAAACAGTTGGTTGCTTATCTTGCTGGGATCCTTTGACCCTAGCTGACTTCCTGCCCCAATGATCTTATGAGGTCCCTTCCAGCCCTTAGTGTCTATGAAAATGTGCATAACCAAAATGACAGTGTTTTATTTTCTGAAGATGTTCTTAACCAGTTCCTCAGTAGCTGCCAAATGCAATATTTTAATTCTTGTGTGCTCTGTATGTAAACTCTTGATTTCCAATTAAATTCAGTTCCAGGTGATTGATTGATTGATTTTTGCACCCCCTATAAAGTCATCCTGCACAGTTCTGCAGAAGAATGTGCTTGGCCCAGTTGGTTTAGATGTGTCCAAGTTGCCTCCAATGGTTATTTCCCTTGTTAGGAAATACACTGTGCTCTAAGCATAGACTGGATTCTGAGGACCTCTGGATTCTAATGCTGGGTTTTTTGCTTTACCCACTATGAGGTTTTGGATTAATGATCTCCCTCAACCAGAAAACAGGGACTATTTGGCTGTGCAGATTACTTTGTAAAGTACTATATAACCCAGGGGTGGGCAAAACGGCAGCCAGCTGGCAGCCTAATTCCATTTCCCAACAGGCCCTACCTGGGTGGCTCCAAGCTGGTCTCCTTGGAAACCCTGGGAGTGATAGGGCCATGACAGTATGGGGTCGCAAAACCGGGGCTCTGTCCTGGCCCTGCGCTGCCATGACTGCATTGCTCCTGGGGTCCCCATGGAGACTGGCCAGGAGCCACATGGGAAGCTCCTTCAGGGCTGGGATCTTGGGGCAGTAACACCATGGGGCTGCAGCAGAGCCATGTACTGCTCCTTGCATGCCTCTGCCCATGGAACCCGTACTTGTATCAGGGGCATGCAGGCTGTGGATCATGGCTCTGCCCTGGACCTGCACTGTCACTGCCCTAAGATCCAGGGGTCTCCACAGCCCCACCTGCCCATCTTGCTCCTGCCACGCACCCTGCCTGTGTGGGTCCCACCTCTGGCAGTGAGTACGAGGCAGACGGACCAGGGTGCCCAGGCAGTGAGGTTAGCTTAGGCAGTGGCAGCCAGAAGGAGCTGCTGCCACAGGGGCTACTGGGAAATGGAGTCTGGTGCAGGCCCGATCCTGCCAATGGGCTGGACTTTGCCCACCCCTGGTATAACTGATGCTTTTTATTTCACCACAACAATTGGACTGCCTGTGAGAATGTATGTGTTCTGTTGTCATTGTGATGTCTTATGGCATGAGTTCTATCTGCATTTTCTCTGGTTGATCAAATGAACCTTTCGTGCCTTTTTCAGGGAATATATATCACAAATTCCTGTGCATATCTTTAAAACAAACAAACAAAAGAAGTAGCAGCTACTTTCATTTAAGAAATCACTCTTTTCTACAGTTGCTCTTTTAAATGCAAGAAGAGGGAGTAATGTGTTCTTTCTTTTGCTCTTAAATTAGTTGGACTTACACCAGTGAAAGGGATTTGAATGGGAGCAGCCACTGGGGTTTGATTGCCACCTACGGTGGGGCTGGTTATTACCAGGATTTGTCAAGAACCAGGGAGGAGACAGCTGCACAGATTGCTACCCTTAAGAAGAACCTCTGGCTGGATAGAGGGACAAGAGCGACCTTTATTGATTTCTCTGTATACAATGCAAACATTAATCTGTTCTGTATTGTCAGGTATGTATAGAACTTTTCATAATGGTTATGTTCCCTCCAAGTTCAGAGCAGGACCTCTAGTTCTAGGATTTGTGTTCTTTTTCACTGTGGGAGTTATTCACTATGCACATGGCATTACTGAAGTGAGTCTGTCCAGTCCCTGTAAAGTTTTTTTCATGCTGCATGCTCAGCAGGCTGCTGTTCAGGGTTTTGCACACTCAAGCCATGTATCTGCATCTGCTCCAGGCATGTCTCTCTTGGAACTCTCTGATCAAAGAAGCTTCCTGAGTATTGCCCCTCCATATGTGGAAGTGGGACCTCATGTTCCAGCTGCTCTGGCCTCCAGCATCTTTGCTAACCTCCTGGAGTCACCATGGCAGCTGAAGCACACTTTTTCTTAGACCTCTGATCTTGTGGGCATTTGAGTTTATGGTTTACTGTGTCTACAGCATGGACAACTGAAGCACATAAAACAGGTTTTGCAAGAGATTCTTATTAGTATTCTTCACTTTGGATAGCATGAGAGGTGCAGATTTAGACAAAAACAGTAACGTAACTGTACACTTTTAGTCATTCACTGTCTGTTTTCTGGTCACTTTCAAGTGTTCTTTGGAACTGAGTTGGCATCCTTTAGGGATCCTCCTTTGTACAGATAGAATCTCTGAATTGCTGTGAATATCTTCCATAGAGTCATTTCCCTTTCTCAATGGCTAATGACTCAGTAAAAAGGACCCCTCTTGCTGTGAAACCATATGCCTGTTTCTCTATTGCCCCATACTTGCTTTTTCACTTAAAACCATGCTGTGACAACTACCCTTTGTTCTTTTATGGCATTCTCCGCTCCACCTTTGGTACGAAGAAGCCTGATTAAATTGAGTTTGACCACTTTCTTTAGTATTTCCATGTTGTTGCCCTTCTAGACTTATTGAAATGTTGGTGAGTCTTGATGATCCAGTTGTCCAAGCAGATATGCAAGCTCCATTCTCCTGTCTTCTTTGTAAGAACACAGTACAGATAATCAAAATATGTAAATATGCAGGGAGGTCAAACCCAACCCATAATTCATCAGATCCCTGAGGAAACTGCCTGTCAGAAGTCTCATAATTCTAATGGCTTTCATCAGTGTTCTTACATTTGGGGGTAGCTTCTGGGAGGGAAAATAAATAAAGCGACCGGAAACTACACTGAAGTGTCCTGCCTAGTAGGTCTATGGGGCATGGCTAAGCCTCTGTTTTGTATTACCTCCTCCTTCAGAGATTTCTGAAATGAAACAAGTGTTTTAGGATTCCTTCTTTTTCTTTTACGTAAATTTGGGTTTTATATATATGCAGCTATATATTAAACAGTGCTGGGTGTGCATCTCGCCAGAGCACAGAATAGCATTGGGAAATCTATAGAATTTGAGTCTAAAGGAAATTGAGCAACTCTCTCCGTTTCTTCTGAAACATTATTTTGGGTGGCTAAAACTACCTGCTAACATACTGTAAACCATTTGGCAGGAACGCTTTCAAAGACTGTTTCATAGTTTCTTGTTTCTTTTTTTTTTTTTAAACAGGTTATTAGTGGAGTTTCCAGCAACTGGAGGCCTTCTTACATCTTGGCAGTTTCAGCCAATGAAGCTAATTCATTATATTTCTACTTTTGATTTCTTCATGGCAGCCTGTGAAATAGCATTTTGCCTCTTCATTCTGTATTATATGGTGGAAGAGATCTTGGAAATTCGCATTCATAAACTGCATTACTTCAGGAGTCTCTGGAACTGTCTTGATATCATCATCATTGTGGTGCGTAAGGGGTAATATTATTACCACTATTTTCTTTTGACTCCTCTCCTGGGTGTGTTAGCATACTCAGTGCTAGCACCTTGGTTAGAAGACGTGGGAACACTGCTGTCATTCTAGATGTCATAACTTTTTACAGTGTAAAGTACCATTAATGTGAGCGGAGGTGTCACAATCTGGGCAGTAGAGAGTGTGTGTGTGTGTGTGTGTGTGTGTGTGTGTGTGTGTGTCTCTGTCTTACGGTTGTCAACTGGACTTTTTTTACTAACATATTTTTACATAATATAAAGGTAACCCTCCTGTAAGCCCTGGACTGCAGTAATAAGGGCCAGGTTCAACTTTAGGAGTTTAATACCAACTTACTAAATTGGTCTCCAGTTCCCACCCAGAAACAAACTTTCCCACTTGCAAGCAACATTCAGCTAAACAGGGTTTGGTATGGGGTGGGGGAAGGGATAATAAACACACAACCTTCAAGAAACCTTAGCCATTAAACATTAAGTGAAACGAGTTACTCTGTCACTAGGAAACCCTGGCCCCCACCTTTATCCCTTCTGGCCTCACTCCCCCCATCCTAGCATAGGCTCCCACCTGCTGTTTCTTCCCCTTCCCAGCCTTACAGTTCCATCCTGGCCACACCACCACCACCACCCCCCTCTCTGTCAAATCCATGTGCTACCACTGTCTGAGGCATGGGGTGGGGGGATGGGGCTTCAGAGGTTTCTGTGGGCTACAAAGCCCTGAAGGAGAGTTCCCAGCTGGGCACCAAGCTGTGCTCCCACTCATTCAAGGCAGGGCTGCTTTGTTGTGTTTATCCACCAATACTCACATCCAGCTTTATTCTGATGATAGCTATTCAGTCAAGCTCATGGTTTCTTAGTTATTTATGGGGAGCTCAATTTTAAAAAACAAACAAACAAAAAAACAGACTGTCCATAAATTTACAGGCAGTTAGCACCATACAGAGATTTCTAGAATTATTCATACCCTCCCTCAAAACTGTTCTGCAATTACATACTTTCAATGACTCTTGAAGTTCTAGAGTCACCCATGAGGGGAAGAAACTAAAAAGGCTCTTAAGTATCCCTCCTCTAGCCCTCCACACCTTGGTAGTGTACAGTAGGACTGTGCAAAATTTTGGCAGCTGTTTTGTTTTGGAGGTGTTTCGGGCCATTTTGGCACCCAAAACACCGAATCTAAATTGAAACAGAAGGCTCTGAAACATTTAGGAAATGTTTTGGAGAACTTCGGAGTTTCAGAGCCGGCCTTGCAGGGAAACAAACTAAGAGGAAGGAGGGAACAACTGCTCTGATATTGACATCTAGCTCTCGGTTTGTTTCCCCAGCTATCTAATCAATTCCCTGTCTCTTCCCGGGGGGCCTGGGTCCCCAGATCTGCATGTGAGGTTTCAGCAGGCTGCTGCTGCAGGCTGGGGCCAGTGCAGCTGCTTGGCGCAGCCACGCCAGGAAGACTGCAGTGCTGCCGCTGGCCCCAGCCTGTAGCAGCAGCCTGCTGAAACCTGGTGTGCAGATCTGGGGGCCCGCACCCCCTAGGAAGACCTGGAGGAATGATCAGAGAGCTGGGGAATCGAATCGGGGCCTGGGGAATCAAACTAGGGGCTGGGTTATCTGCAGTGCGACCTGGCTCAGCAGGGAGCAGAGATCCGCGCCAGGATCTCCTCCCTGCTGCTGCCCTGTGCAGCCCCAGATCTCTGTTCCCTGCAGAGCCAGGTCACATGGCAGGGACCAGCACTGCCTTGCTGCATGACCTGGCTCTGCAGGGAGCAGAGATCTTCACTGGGGTCTTCTTGCTGCTGCTGCCCGCCCCATGCAGCCTCATGTTGCCGGGGTGGGCGGCGGCAGTGAGGAGACCTCCGGCATGGATCTCTGCTCCCTGTGGATTGTTTGCCGCTCTGTGCTGCTAACCTGCCCCACGACCCAGCGTGACAGGGATCGGAGATCCGCACTCCTTGCCTGCACAGAGAGCAGCAGCCCTCCTCTGGATGAGCCACCCACAGCCCTGTCCTGCTCCCCACTGGGGCCCTGCAGTCCCTGGCCTTGCATCCCTGCCCACCTGGGTAGGGCTGTGTAAAGCTTCCCTTGCAGCCTGTTCGAAACAGATTTGACCAAAACGAAACAGGATGGTGATTCAAAACACCGAAACGAACCACTGTCCTCTGAAACAGCCGAGTCCCAAACCAGAATTGAAACACACCCGTTTCACACAGCCCTAATGTATAGGTATTCCACAATGAGAAAACTCACTTTAAAGCCAGTACTTGTTCTTTGTCTGAGAAAAGGGTTGGGTGTCGCAATGTATTTGCAAAATTACCACTAATGCATGTTAATGTAGTGTTCCAACACTTGGTTAAGTGAGGTTTGAATAACACTATGCACTGCTTGCCAAGCAGACTCAAGTGCCAGGAACTGTAGATGTTTGCATAGCATTGCCTAAAAAGGTATGTTTCCCTCAGGGTGGTTGCTGAGACAAATTCCAATAAGGAGAAATATTATAGCAGAAATGTACAGAAATTGGCTGTAAGAGCGGGGGGAAAAAGTCCATTTTGATCTTCAGATCCCTGTTTAATCCATGCCGTAAAGTAGCTTGTTCTTTACGTATATAGCTACACTAGCCAATTGCCCATCAAGAATGATGCGGGGCTGGGGACGGAGCCCCATGCCCCTCCCCTCCCCTTCCCAGTCGGGCCCGCTCTTTCCTTCCTTCCTGCTGCTTGGGGTCCAGGCCTGCTTCCCCTTCCCTGCTGCAGCAGCAGGGGGAGGGGAGGAGTGGCCCCATGCCTGATGCAGAGGAGGACGAGGCCCGAGGGTGGGGAGAAGCCAGGCTGCCACAGGGACGGGGGGGAGGGAAGCAGTGGACCCGGGCCGACCTGGAGGTGGCGGAGGGACAGGAGGAGCGGACTCGGGGCCAACGTGAGGGAGAGGGGTTGGGGAGGAATGGGCCCAGGCCCAAGTGGGAGAGGAGGCCCCCCTCCCCTCCCTCTGCTGCTGCCGTGTGGAGCTGGGCCCACTACTCCCCCCCTGCTGCGGTGCGCCTGCTCCTCCTCCCTCTCCCGCCCTGCTTCAGGCCCACTTCTCCTGCCACTGCCACCTCATTGGTCCTGCAAGCAGCGATGACAGGAGGGGGGAGGGGTGGGCCAAGGCCAGTGCTGG
>NW_005841893.1:2104341-2105288 GCF_000455745.1 Alligator sinensis
TCGCCTCCCCACCCCTATTCCATCCGCTCCATTGCCACCGCCTCCAGGGAGCAGGATGGGGGGCAGTGCACAAGGCCAGTAGTGTTGGCCTCAATCCCTGCCCCGCTCCATCCCCTGTCCCCCCACCATCATGGCAGCACTCGGCCACCTTCTGCCCGAATGCTTCTTCACACACTGGCTGTTTTTCAGCCAGTCAGAGTGCAAATAAAGTATTGTGGACAGACAGACAGATTAAGGCTTTTATAATATTCGGATGCTGTTGCTGACAAGGTAATGATGAAATAGTACAAAGTAGCATAGTGTATGTATCATAATAAGCATGGAACTGGAAACTAGGAGCTTCTTCATTTTGAATCTACACTTCAGTCCAGGTTCCCTCTGGCCTTGGACAGAAAGGTTAATACCAGCACGCAGGGTGACAAGAGGTAGGGAAGCACAGGTAAGTATCAACGTCCGAGGAGCAGAGGGCCACAACTGTCCTGGGAGTGGGAGGAAGGAACGAGCACCCTCAGGAGGCCTCAGATGCCTTTACACTAATTCTCGTAGTATGGGGTGTAAGCAGGAGGAACTATGCCTCCTGATTGCAAGTAAGAACCCAGACTTAGTAGGGCTCACAGAAACCTGGTGGGACCCTACCTATGCCTGGGCGGTGGGCATTTGGGGGTACACCTATAGAGCACAACCCCCCCACCTTTCCTCTCTGTCCTGTCTCTTCTCTATGTCAAAGAGCACCTCACATCATCAAGGATTCACTTTGGGTTAAAGGAGGGTGGGGCAGAGACACTATGGATCAAACTACAAGTGGGGCATGGCGAAAGGGACCTTATGGTGGGTGTCTACTACAGACCACCCAACCAGGGGGAAAGAGCTAGACCAGGACTTCTCCATTCAGCTTATGGAGGCGGTTAGGTCAAGGGATGTTATTGTCATGGGTGACCTAAACTACC
>NW_005841893.1:2106042-2106964 GCF_000455745.1 Alligator sinensis
GTAATCTGGTGGCCACGCCAGACAAGAAAGCTGATATTTTTAACAGTTTCTTTGCCTCTGTTTTCCTGAACAGGGACCAGGATATCCCACCTACCAGAGGTAGGGACAATCTTGGGGATAGCTCTATCAAGCCTTTAGTCAGTGCAGATGTAGTTAGAGACCTTCTGAAAGGGCTAGACATTTTTAAATCTGCAGGTCCAGATGCCCTCCACCCAAGGGTGTTGAGGGAGCTGCCAGGGATCATGGCGGATCCCTTGGCCCGGCTGTATGAGCATTCGTGGTCATCTGGCCCGGTGCCGGGGGATTGGAAACTGGCTAATGTGGTTCCTATTTTTAAGAAGGGAGGAAGGAGGACCCAAGTAATTATAGGCCTGTAAGCCTCACCTCGGTGCTTGGGAAGATCTTGGAGAGGATCATCAAGGAGCATATCTGTGGGGAGCCTGCAGGGGGAGATCATGCTTAGGGGCAATCAGCATGGCTTCACCAAAGGCAAGTCCTGCCAGACCAACCTGATTCCCTTTTACGACCAAGTAACTAAATCCTTGGATGATGGTGTCACTGTGGATGTAGTCTTTCTAGACTTTAAGAAGGCCTTTGACACTCTCTCACCCCATCCTCATCAATAAATTAAAGTGACTGCGGCATTGATGTCTGCACAATTGGATGGGTAAAAAATTGGCTGATGGGGTACACCCAGAGAGTAGTGGTGGACGGGTTGTACTCAGCCTGGTGAGATGTGAGCAGTGGGGTACCCCAGGGCTCAGTCCTCGGGCCCGCACTGTTGTAACATTTTCATCAGCGACTTGGGCGAGGGAGTGGAAAGCACGCTGTCCAAGTTTGTTGATGACAGTAAGATGTGGGGCGAGGTGGACACACTTGAAGGGAGAGAGAGGCTGTAACTAGATTTAGACAGACTACAAAA
>NW_005841893.1:2107534-2135704 GCF_000455745.1 Alligator sinensis
GCATTCATCCCTGCCTGTGGCAGGGGGTCAGGCTAGATGATCTGTTCAGGTCCCTCCTGACCCTAGCTACTATGAAACTATATACCCGATTGGAATACAGGAATTAGTATCTGCTTCATAGGGTATTTATGAGGGGCAAACTGTGTCAGTTTTCCATGATCACCTGAACAACATGCTCTTATGTCAAGGGTAGGGGGGAGATGAGATGCTTTAGCTGCCACAGTCAGAAGACACAGATATAACCTAGATTTGGAGCAGATTCAAAAGGGGACTCCTGATCCAAACAGTGTGGCAGCTCTGTGTTCTAGAAGTTACATGTGGACAAGCAAAATAAAAATGTAGCAAAATAAGTTCTAAAGTTGGAGTGGTTTTGTTAAATTTGTAGTATTATTCCTAGTATTGTTCCACACAGCTGCTGCATACTCCTGAGCTGTAGCTCTCCTTCTGAAATGGCTCCAGCTGTTGTGTGTGTGTGTGTGTGTGTGTTCATACCCAGTGTTTATAATCTAGTTAAATTAGGTGTCAACCTAATTCAGAGAAAAGGGCCACATTGTAAATTAAACTGGATCCTGAGCTAAATTATAAATTCAGAGCTATGTATATTGCCTTATTTCTCTCCCCAGTAAAATGTGAAGTACTCATCGACACAAGTAGATGGGTGTAAATTCCATGACAGATCAAAGGAAGAATCTGAAGTTTATTTTTTTTTTTTCTGGATAGTAGTGACCCCTTAATCACTCAACAAGAATATCTGCTGCTCTTGGTTAGGCCTTCACTCTGTTACTTAGGCCTGTATTTATCTTCCTGCTGTTCCCAGCCTTTCTGCTCTCTCCCCTTGCCTGTCAGTCTTCTCTGTCCATTTTTTTTTCCACCCCTGCTTTTCTGTAGCAGGTATAAATTCTGGGACTGTTTGATCTCAGATTTGTTCTTCAGACCCATACATTAACATGATAAATGATTAAATAATGAAAGCTGACACTGAAGCATTGGAAACGGGGCCATTCATAGCTGAGTTGCTCTTTGCAGCCTTAGGCAGATTGGTTCATGCCATATTTTCTTGCATGCAACATGGTCCCTAAATAAAATACAACCCTTGTTTTTGGAAGGCAGAATGAAGAAACAGATCTGTTCTTGGAAAAACTGGTAAGGAGCAATAAGGAACTAAGTAGCAGCTTTTACAGTGGAAGCTTCTGCCAGGAGCAAAGAGAAAGTGTCTGCAGCCAGCAGCTAGAGAGCCTTACATAGAACATATGCAGTGTTACTTTTGCTCTTCCTTACCCCCCACCCAACTGCTGACAAAGGCAGAAATGGCTGTTGACACCTGACTTCAAACAGTTTGCTTTTGGGATTCAGTACTGAAATAGGTTGTGTCTTTAAGTCAAATGTTTCTTATTGTTTTATATATTTCTTTCCTACTCAGCTATCAGTGGTAGCCATAGCAATTAACATCTATAGAACCTCAACTGTGGATATGCAACTGAAGAAACTGCTGGAAGATCAGAACAGTTTCCCCAATTTTGAGCCTTTGGCCTATTGGCAAATACAATTCAGCAACATTGCAGCTGTTACTATGTTTTTTGTCTGGATTAAGGTAATTAAAGAATCTTCTGTTGTGCTTCAAATAGAAATGAAGGTTTTAGCGCACACATTGATGTAACTGAAGGAAATCCTTGTGATTTATTTCTGTCTTGGAAACAAGCAGTTACATTCTAGGCATGGTCAAATTTTTCTGAGACCAGTCATGGAAGATTGGATGGTTTTATGTCTATGCCTATGCTTATAATCCTTCCTTCCAATTTTAGTATAGTACTTCTTAAATCCAGGGAAAAAATCATTGAGGAGCACTAGTATTGTTTGTTTATTTGTTTTTTACAGTAACCTGGTCTTAGTCCTTATTCCAGTAACCACTGTATTTACTTGAATATAAGACAACCAAGATATCTATCTATCAGAGGTCAGGTAGCCCCTTTGCTTTTCTCCCAACTTTTTCCCCCTGCAGCCTGTTCCCCTTCTCCTTACTGCCAAACCCTGCTGTCTCTTAGCACATGGAAGTGAGAAGCAAATTTAAAAACAATGACCTTGAAATTAAACATGGCTGTGGTAATTTACACAGAGTACAAATAAGTTCATCCAGATTTGATGCATGTTACCATTTTTGAAACTTACAAATTGTAGCACAGATGCTCCATAAAAAAGATTCTAAGCAGCAGTGTTATAACCTACTTACATATAACACAAACTATGTATGATATTCATCCAAAGCCAAAAGGCTCATGGTTTACCATATAATTCATTGGGCTGGGCCCCACAAGAGTCAACAGGATTTCAAGCCATGGTGACCCCATAGCTCAGCATTGCTCAGTATATGTGTGTACTCTAGATACCCCCACAAAGGAGCCATGTGCTAATTAGCCCGTACTCATGACTGGTACTGGGTGTTTTCATCGTGAGTCCTGGAATGCTCCAAAAATGTATATGCAGATGAAGTGTAGGGCAACCTGGTTTGGCTTTCCCTCATGGAGGGTGAGGTCACAATAATTATATGCAACAGGTGGAGGAGAAATTGGTGCCTGCTCTTATAGCCTGGTTCAGCTGTTTCATCTGCCCACTCATATGCAAGCTTGCTATAACAATTATGTGAAATTTGTGACAAGAAAAAATAATTATCAAGATTTGTTAATTCTTCTTTAATGATAAAAATTAAAAAATCTGTTTCTAGCTTTTATTTTACTTTTTCTACTTAAATCCATCTGAAGGTTTCTTCAGAACCTCTAACTTCTTCAGAACCCTCCAGCCCTTCCTGCCCTTTGAAATAATACTTCTGGTATTGGTAACCCAACACTTGAATGATACAGTGGTAGATCCAGGTTATGCATCTGGGGGGAGCCTGAGGAGAAATTTGGTTTTGTCACTGCATTTTCCTTCCATTTTAATTATCCATATGAATGGGGGAGAAATATTATTCCTAAAAAATAAGTTGACAAAGTCTCTTAATATTAGTTTTCCCAAAGCTAAATGCAGTGAGAGAGTGAGAAAGGTTGGAAAGATGTTTTGATGTGGTAAGTTGTAGTTTTCCTTGTTTTTACATCTTTTTTTTTTTTTTCCCCCTTTAACAGCTCTTTAAATTTGTCAGCATCAACAGAACAATGAGTCAATTATCCAGCACCATGTCTCGTTGTGCTAAAGATGTCATTGGCTTTGCTATTATGTTTTTCATTATTTTCTTAGCATATGCTCAGTTGGCTTATCTTGTGTTTGGCACCCAAGTTGATGACTTCAGCACTTTTCAGGACTGTGTGTAAGTATAATAATAAAACATGCAAAAAAAATTCCTCAGTACATCAGCAAACTGCCTAAATTACAAAATCAACAATACACAATTTTACTGTACTAGAAGCTCTAGAATTTTTTTTTTGTATATGCAATTTCTGAAAACTAGTTTTACCTCTTCACAGTTTTTATCCTGTATACTTTATTTCAACCCAGTATCTTCAGTTAAATATTTCAGGTGTATCCAATACAGTTAAAATGTTGCAATTGTTTAATGAAGAACATATAATATTATGTTTAATAATATATGCTTTTCTTATAACTTAAGCCTTTTCTTTTGATATTAAGAAAAAATAAAAGATCAGCTTTGAAATGGTTAAACTCAATGACTTTCACAACTTTATTGACCGTTAGCATAGCTGGTTATGTTACTTTACTCCACAGTAATGACATGCATTTAGTTATTGAATGATTGCATAACACCCTAAACATCTCCATATCACTTCTCCATTCTACTTTTATTCCTTTTGCCAGTTTAAAAAAAAATCCATGTTTAACAGCATAATGGTAACTTCGTGATATCTTGTGCCTGGAAAGATCTAGACAGGAAGAATTTAAGAAGCAGTTTTCACTCTATTGTGACTGGTTATGTTAGTGATGGGCATGAAGGTGTAACTATCACAGCAACTGTTTATATTTGGGACAAAATAGTGTACCCTTACTACCCCCAAATAGTCAAAATGCTTAGGTCAGAATGAAATGATATATTAAAAATTGCTGCAAGACTCCAAAAACAGTTTCTGAACTGCTGGATGTGTTTTGTTTTTAAGCTTTACTCAGTTCCGCATCATTTTGGGAGATTTTAACTTCACAGAGGTTGAAGAAGCTAACCAAGTTTTGGGACCAATTTATTTCACTACATTTGTGTTCTTTATGTTCTTCATTCTTTTGGTATGTAAACTTTTGTTTATGGTGGGGGGTTAGTGGCACACTTTGGTTTAATCGCCATCTTTACCATCACCACTAGCCCCCTTTTTGGCAGCTTTGGTTTCACTCTGGTAACAGTAAACTTACAGTACCACTAAAACCTTGTATTTATCTGCCTCTTCTCACAACCATCTGTGCATCTTGCTTTTTCAAGGATGTTTTATTTCTATTGAAACTTAACTAGTAACTTTTTGTATATGCTATTAAGAAATAAATCAATAGCATTATGATGAGTACTGTATTTTCCCATAGAGACATCTTTATTTGCAAACAGTGCTCATTTTCACAGGTAACATGTACTAATGTAGAAGGATGAATTGAAACATTAGACTTACCACTTAAGTGGTGTTAACAGGTTATGCATAGGCTAAGGATAATATTGATACAACATGTTGATGAACTAAGGAGTGTGAAATGGAAGAGATGCTCCTGCTACCAGCTCTGAAGCCAGTTTTCATTGAGATGCAGTACCCTTCAAATGAGAATATTAACCTTCTGAACATTGCTTTGCCTTTGTGCAAAGGGAGTTGATGGGGAAAACTCAAGACAGAAGTCAGCAACCTACAGCGCCCTAGCCAGATCTGGTCCATACAGAGGCTGGATCCTACCTAGAAAGTCCACGCCAGCCCAGGGCAGCCAGGAGGATCCTGCAGCTGTGCTGAGCTGCGCACTACCTCCATAGCATCCTCCTTCACAGCCCTCTGTTCAATCTGGTGCCTGCACTTACCCAGTCCCTCTGCAGTGATGCTATCTGCAACGAGCATAAAGTATGGGCAGTTTGAGTTCTCGGGGAGAGAGGGGAGTGATGGGAGGAGGACGGGGGATGTGGCCTGCAGCAGGGGTCTAAGTCACAAGCTCCAACCCAAGGTAGCAAAACGTTGCCAACCCGATCTAAGAGATTAATAGTTTATAACCGAAGCGCATCTGATTTTCCCACTGCATCCCTACTTGTAAATCAGGTTACAGCATTTACACAACACTATTGTACTAGTATTCTTTCTTGAGCAATGATCTAGGAAAAAATGTAGGCCCCCATTAATTAGGTACAATTAATTACTGCTGCTTTTGACTGCAGTCGTTTGGATATTGTGGATAAATATGGAGTAAAAATCTTAAAATTCTTTTCAGAACTGGGTTTCCTTACCACTGACTACCTGTTAAGCAGAATTTTTCTTGCCTTGATTCTATGCTAAATTCCAGAAACAGCTTCCAACATTATTTCATGATAAGATAGGCCTTATAACATGATTTGTTTGTTAGAGGGGCAGAGACTATATCTGTTTTGTCTGTTGTTACAATGTTGAGAATTGAATGTAAAAATTCGGCCAGCCCCAGAAAGAGTGAGTTGAGTTGTCGAATTGGGTGCAGGCCACTTAGACTCAGGAATGGAATTAAGCAGATAGCATGGTAGGAAGTTAAATGGAAGATGATATTTCATAGGGAAGAAAGTCATTTTATTTTGTTTAAAGGTTCTTTTTCCTTACGAGCATGTCCTTGTTAGAGGATGTCCCTGCTGCTTCGATTTTGCTAATAACTGAGATGGCAGCCTCAGAGTAGGAAATCCCGTTACGATTTTTAAAGCTCAGCAAGGACTTTGTGGTACTAGATAGTATTTTGCATGCTCGGTAAGATATGAAATGGGCGCTAAGGTGATTGTAGACTGCTGTAGTGTTGGGATTTTGGAAAGCTCTATGTGACATTGGAGAAAAACAACTGAAACGCATCAAAGGCAGCTTGCTTAGCTTCTTGTTCTTTATGGAGTTGAAGGCAAAATGGGCATGAGTCATCTTTCCTTAATTTTTTCTGGCTTTTGGCTCTGATGGTGGCAGTTACTGTTTTCTGTTCTTAATTGATTTTTCCAAAAGGAAATATTGACTAATGTATGGGTTTTTTGCGTGAAAATGGAATGTTTTACTTCAGAGTAATCCCTAATATGCTGCTGACTCCTATAATTCCATCTGGGTACGTTTATGGAAAGATAGCTATTGCCATGAATCAAGTAAAAACAGGGCTGGAAGGGACATTAGCCAGTCTGTTTCCTTCTTCCACAGAAGGATTAACTATACCTAAACCTTTAGTAACAGAGATTTAGTCTAACCCAAAGGGGTCAAACTCATCTGATGCTTCAGCCCAGATCCAGACTGTGGGGCTCGTCATGGGCCAGCTCTGGATTGCAGGGCATGGGGGTGGCCACAGGGGCTCAGGGTCTGCTGGCAGTGGGTCCGGAGGCTGCAAGGAGTCCATGTTGGAGATTTGGGGGAGGGGTCCAGGGATGGTGGTAGCAGTGAGCCCCATGTCCAGCAGGGCCAAGTCAGGTCAGTTTTGAGGCCTCTGTGACTGTTGGGGCACCTTAGATGCTGTAACAACCCTCTTAGGTTAGTTGAGTTGCTTTGCATCCTTGGTGATTCTTTGGGTGATGCCCACCTCCTCTCTTGGCAGGTTAGATAAATTGGTTTTATGTGCCAGGCTTCAGGCTGCATGTTTAACACCCCTAGTCTAACCTGTTGTCAGATGTCTAGTTGGATACATGTACACCTTCTGGAATGGCTGTTTCTCAGTAGTTAGTGCATGTCTGGGAAATTAAGTATTTGGCACATACAGTAGTAGTCTATTTCCTGGTATCATTTCAGCAATTGGGCTCTTGTTAAACTTCGCATTCAGGTGGAACATTGTTAATTGCTAAAACTTTGTGTAGACGTGACACCCTGTAATCATAGGATAGTAGGGTTGAAATGGACCTCAGGAGGTCTAGTCCCATCTCCTGCTCAAGCTTGAGAGAGTCCAGAGAAGAGTCGCACGCATGATCAGAGGTCAGGAAAACAGACCTTACGACAACAGGCTGAGAGCTATGGGGCTCTTTAGCCTGGAAAAGCGCAGACTCAGGGGTGATCTGATGGCCACCTATAAGTTTATCAGGGGTGACCATCAGCATCTGGGGGAACATTTGTTCACCAGAGCACCCCCAGGGATGATGAGATCGAACGGTTATAAACTACTGCAAGACTGTTTCAGGCTGGACATGGGGAAGAATTTCTTTACTGTCCGAGCCCCCAAGGTCTAGAATAGCCTGCCATCAGAGGTGGTTCAAGCACCTACATTGAACACCTTCAGGAGTAAATTGGATGCTTATCTTGCTGGGATCCTATGACCCCAGCTGACTTCCTGCCCTTTGGGCAGGGGACTGGACTCGATGATCTTCCGAGGTCCCTTCCAGCCCGAAATGTCTATGAAATCCTTGACTAAAGCATTCCAGCTAAGTGTCCGTCAAACCTACTGTCAAAAACATTTAAGGCTGAAGATTCCACACGTTCTCTTGGTAGCTTGTCCCAGTGCTTAATCTGCCTCAGAGTAAGAAAGTTGTTCCTAAATTGAGTTTAATAAACTTTGCTGCAGTTTTAAGACCATTGTTCCTTCTATTCCTTGCAGCCACAGAGAACAGTCCAGTACTTCACAACCTTTTCAGGGGCCGTGGCACACTCCACCTCTACTCTTTTGAATGTGGCAGCATGTCCACCCAGCTGAGAACCACTGCTGGTGCTGCTTTAGCTTACCTCAGTGCTTCTCAGCTGGGTGTTGCTGCCTCCAAATGAAACTTCCCTGTGCCTGCTGCACAATCAGCCCAGGAAGAGCTGCCACACATGCATGTCCTCCCCCTCCTTTGGGGCTTTCTATTCAACCTAAAGCAGGCAGGAACTGCCTCGTGCTATGTAACCCAACCTGGTCTGGCACCCCCTACGCTCCCCCTGGAAACAGAAGTGGACAGATAGTTTCACTTGTGACTGTTTACTGGAGGAGCATAGGGGTGGTCAGACCAAAATGCTCTGCACAGCACGAGGCACCATTGCCAATTACTTTAGGTTGATTAGAGAGTCCTAATGCAGGGGGAGCACATGGGCCAGATTTAGCTGGCTGCTGCTGCAAGAGCACCCCTGAGAGGGCCTTTTGACATCCCATGGTGCCATGGCATCCCAGTTTAGACCCATCAGAATAGCCTCTGTCCATCTTCTTTATAATCATCCTTCACATATTCAAAGGCCATTGTCAAATCCTTCCCTTAGTCTTCTGTTCTGCAAAATAAATCATCCTAGTTCTTAAAAACTTTTCCCCATAAATCATATTTTCTAGACTTCTTTTTTTGTTGTTGTTGCTTTCCACTGGACTCTTTCCATCTTACCCACATCTTTCTTGAAGTGCAGTACCCACTGCAATGGATGCATTACTGCAGCTGAGACCTTGCTAGTGTTGAACAGAGTAGGAAAATCACTTGATTTGCAAGTTATGTTCCTGTGAATACAGCCCAGCATGATATTGGACTATTTTGCATACTGCTAGCTCATTATACCCTTAAGTCTTTTCCTGCAGTACTCCCTGGCCAGTTCTTCCCCAGTCAGTATTTGTGCATGTGATTGTTCCATCCCAGGTGCAGGACTTCACACTTGTCTGTATTGAATTTTATCCAGTTGATTTTTGGACCATTTCTCCAGTTTATCAAGGGCACTATGAATCCTAGCTGTACCCTCCAGTATGTTTGCAGTTTCACCCAATTTGGCATTGTCTGCAAATTTGCCAAGTTCACACTCAGTCCCATCCTCCAAATCGGGTGTTGAACTTGTCTGGCTCTGCAGGTCAAACGAGTGGTGCAAGATCAGCCCCATTCCCCTCTCCCAACAATGCTGGATCCAGCACAGGCAGTGCCTGCTCAGCCAGTCTGGTACCCAGCAGGAAGAGGCCCAGCATCCTGCTGGATGCTGCTGCTGCAGGAACAGTCCTTGGTGCTGGGCTTCTTTCCACAGTGCTGTTAGGGCTCTAGTGCTGCTTCTCTTGCTCAAGTGTTTGACTTCCTATGAGAATGCAACAGTCATAGAAGTGATGCTTAAGTACACTAGTGAAGATCTCTTGAGAGTTTTTTAACCTCCCATTTCTATTTTTATTTTAAACAGAACATGTTTTTGGCCATTATCAATGATACATACTCAGAGGTCAAATCAGATATGGCGCAGCAGAAGTCTGAGATGGAACTGTCTGATCTTATCAAAAGGGTAAAAAGTGTTTTGTCATAAATGCTGGCTTTTTTGGCCAAATTCCAGGATCAGTAATGCTTTGTTTCTCACATCTGGTTTACAAAACTGTTGTTATGTGCAACGCTAAGGTACAATGAGCTAGTACCTAAATAAAGCAAATAATCATTTGGAGACAAATCGGTCGGAGCCAAGCAGAAATCAGTAAGAAGATATTCTATCTGAATCTGCGTTGATAAAAATATGGAATTGATTAGCCAAAACATTGAAATCTGCCAAGCCTTTTAGTTTGGTTACTTCATTTTGAGGTCGTTTGAATTGTTCTTGTACTTCCCAGTGCTCAGTCACACATGCAGGGACTCAAGTATTAATATGTACACTGGGATCTGCAGAGTGCAGACACTATTTAAACAGTTTTACATAAAGGGTGGGAGCTTAACTATAGGCCTATTTAAAAAAACAAACAAAAAACCCAACAACAAAATAAACCTTGGCCAGTATACATTACTCTGCAGTGTGCAAGTAACAGTTAAGTATTTGAGCAGCAGACTACAGTTTGGTTGTATGGCTTTGATTAAAAATTTTTAAATAGAGAAGGAGAACAGTGTATGGATGTTCCATTGCAAAGAAACTCAAATCCCAGCAGCTTAAAAATCAGATAAGCCACAGAGTGGCTAAAATAAATAGTCTGTCACTTGTCTTGCACCAAGAGTTGCAACAGTGGAATTGAATACCCAGTTTCATTGACTTTTGGTGGTAGTTGGGAGTTGACATCCTTGCAGTAAACATGGTTGCATTCCTCATAGAAATGTTAAAATAAAAAACAGATAAGACTTATTGAGGTATTTATTCACCCAGTGCTTATTTGGAATCATTAAAATTAATCGGGTTCATTTAGAAATGCTGGAATTCTGTGCATGAAACAAATATCAAACAAACTTAAGTATGCTATTAGAAACAAAGCTTAAGCATTCTTAGAGAGAACTGGTGTTTTATTTGCTCTTTTAGGGATACAATAGAGCTATGATCAGGCTTAAATTGAAAAAAACAACTGTTGATGACATTTCAGAGAGCCTGCGACAAGGTGGGGGCAAGTTAAACTTTGATGAACTACGCCAGGATCTGAAAGGGTAAGGAGGCTCCTATTTTACAAGATAAGTCTTGATTAAGGTTCATTAGTGCATATATAGATAATGCGTATGATTGCTTTTATGAATGATGGGCTCATAATAAAGCAGACATTTCCCTTAAATCTAATGGATGGTTTTTTACATAAACAGATATACTGCACACGTACAAAGTCAATGAGCATTGTAAAAACAGAACCCCAAATTAAAATGGAGACGGGGGATTGAGAGGATATTAGTGTGGGTAGAAGGGAAGTAACAACTTTTTTTCTTGGCCTGTCTCATCCAACTGTCTGGGAGTTGGACCCTCACAGCAGGGAAGTTCTAGAACCATTAGGAGGGAGGACTGGTAACAGTGCCCATTGGGTGAAAGATGCCTTAAGTGGGATGCTGATCATAAGACTGGGAGATTTAGAATGTGGCATTTGAGCAACATGATCATGTTTTGATTCAACACTTTTATTTTTGTCCTGACCAATAAGTTTTGGGTCAGGGGGAGGGCGCTATGAAGGTGGCACTGCTCTCCATAAAGGACAGTGGTTATAGACACACTGATTTTCTTTTTCAGCATTTCTGCAGCAGACCTCTTGCTTAGCTTGCAGGATTTTCTGGGTGAGTGGGTGGGAAAGGGAGGCAAAAAGAGTAGGGATATTTGTCTTATAACAGGTGTTCCTTTCTAGTTGGTTCTTCAATCCTGAAGAAGCCCAGGCTTGAAGAAGGGCACTCATGCCTGAAACATTGTCTAACATCTCTTCCAACTAAATAGTAGGTCCTACCAAAGAGATTACCATAAAAAAGGCATTTACAGTGTCATTCTGTTCCCAGCCCTTTGGAGCAGGAGCTAGGAAAGCTCATGGTAAATTTTGTGCTTCAGTGTTAATAGCATGTAGGTGGTCAGGCTACAACTCCAAATGGCAGATCCATTGCATTCTTTTCCCTCAGTGCCAGATACCATTGAGGATTTGGAAAGAAGAAAGCTTTCTTAAATGAAGTCCACAGCAGAGAGTATGATACCATTTGAAATCAGGAAAAACTTTGGAAGCTCTGGGCTTGGGGGCAAGACTGCCATGTTATCAGTTGGTGGCCGGTAACCAATCTTTGTCATCATGGTTTACCAGACTTCGAATCCCAAAGAGAGAAATTACGGGCAGCATTGGACATGTCTCTAGAACCTAGAGACAATACTTCACTTAATACTGGGTTTTCTTCAATATTTTGACCTGTTCCATATTTAAAGAAGAAATAAGCAGGGGTATGTTTATGTTTTCATTTCAGGAAGGGTCATACTGATGCAGAAATTGAAGCAATATTTACTAAGTATGACCAGGATGGGGATCAGGAATTGACAGAACATGAACATCAGCAAATGAGAGATGACCTAGAGAAAGAAAGGGTAAGTCATGTTTCAGGGCAACAGTAAGAGCCTAATCACTATCAGGTGGATCATTTGTGTTTTTAAGCACTAATTTTCCTTTGCATGAGTTTTGCATTGTTATTGTGTAACTTTCAGTCCCAGCAAAACTCTGAACAGGGGTGGGTTTGTCAGTGAATGAAGTAGTCATGCAGTCTGGACTCGCACTAACATGAGGTCTTAACAATCTGTTTGTTTTTTCCATCAAGGAGGATCTGGACCTGGACAGGAGTTCTCTTCCTCGTCCATTGAGCAGTCGCAGCTTCCCTCGTAGTCTGGATGACTCTGAAGAGGATGATGATGAGGACAGTGGACACAGTTCCAGAAGAAGGGGTAGCAGCTCTAGTGGGGTTTCATATGAAGAATTCCAAGTGTAAGTGTAATCAGTGGTATGAGGAATGTGTAAGTGCATATGCTAGTTTCAGATTGTGTTGGTCTCTTGGATAACCTTGGATGTTGACCAAATTAAATCTTTCAGAAATATTCATAATGCATTTTGAAGGGATTATGCTAAATTTGATAATAGCTCTCATGTGAAGTCTCCTGCTTTTAAAGCTGTTTTGAAATGAAATGGCTTAGATGAAAATAAAAATAGTAGTGAGCGCTTTAAGGAACAAGAGTTGGTGCAAATATGGATTTTTCCACATTTTAGTCAGAATGAGCCATATCAGACCTGAGCCTAAGTTAGCACCTCCCACTCCGCTATGGAAGAATTGCATCCATTCTAATACAGTGGCTGACAGGCTTGGGGAGGGGATTAGGGTTAGACAGACTGTTTTGATGGTCACATCACATATCTCAAAAGGGCTTTCAGCCAACAAGGACACTCCTCCAGAGAGAGAGATCACACTTTTGAAAGAGCCACCTGGATATCACATGAAGATCTGCTGCAGTACAAAAAAAATCCCCACAAATCGCACACCATTACTTATGACATGTCACCCTTCCCTGGAACCTTCACGGAAAATCTTTAAGCAATTGCAACCCATACTAGAAGAAGACAATTCTTGAAGAGATGTTTCCAGAACCACCCATCCTAGCCTTCAAACAAGTACCAAACCTTGCTAACATCACCAGAAGCAAACTCCCTATGACCCAAACCAGACCATGCCAGGACAAGAAATGTAAAACCTGCCAACACATGTCCATCACTCCCACAATAACCACACCCCACAACAGACCCATCACCATTCCTGGATCTTAACTTGCACCTCCAGAAATGTAATGCATCTCATCTAATGCACCAAATGCCCTGATGGAAAATATGTAGGAGAAACCAAAAAACAACTGTGCACCAGAATGAACGCACACCGGAAATCTATTAAAGACCAGAATACCCAACTACCTGTGGGTGTACACTTCTCACAAGACAATCACTCCCTCTCTGATCTCTCAGTTTTAATCCTCAAAGGGAACTTACAAAACACCTTTTGTAAATGAGCCTACGAACTTCACTTTATAAATCTACTGGATAAAAAAAATCATGGACTTAATATAGACATTGGATTTATGACACATTACAACCTGCCTGACGCTTGATTTACCACATACCTGCCAGACCTGACCCTGTACCCCTTTCTTTCCCCTCACCTCCATTTCTGCCCTTTGTTTTCCTAATTTCCAGTTATTTACTTTCACAGTCGGCCTCTTTTCTACTTTGAATTACTACTAGAGTAGAGTCTCCCTTTACTCACCTCCTGGGGGGGGTTTTCCCCTGCTTCCCCCCCTTCCCTGCTCTACCTTTTTTGTTTTCCTAATTTCCACCTATTTACATTCTCACTGACGTCCTGACACACTTTTAGCTTTTTTAATTCCTTGGAGTCTCAGAACAGCAGAGACTCCCTATGCTTGAAGAAGGATGTGTGTACCCAAAAGCTTGCAAAGAACTTTTTTCCAACTACTCAGTTGATTTAATAAAAGATATCACATCTACCTAAAGAACTTTGTCTATATCAGGGGTGTCCAACCTTTTTGAATGTGAGGCCAGATCATGAACTTTTTATCATCCAGTGGGCCAGCGAGCCATATTCAAAGACCTCACCGGAAGCGGTATCACATCAGGAAGTGATGTCACATGACCTTTGACACCAATGAAGTTGCAGGAAGTGACAGTGAAATGGGCCTGGAAATGTGGTTTAAAATCTAAAATAAAAACAATATAAAAGCAATAATGAAATAATACCAAACACTTGACTAAAATAAACAGTTGCATAATGAAAGAAGCATAATGCAAGTCAACAGATCAAAAGTGGAAAAGATATCAGCCAGAGTGGAAACTAATCAAAGGTGGAGGGCTGTGTCTTAGCGGGAGACACCTGAGCAGCGCTTTGCAGCCTCCGCCACTCACTGCCTTGCAAGGGGCAGGTGGGAGGGGAGGGCGGAGGGAGCAGGGGTCCTCAGTGCATCCGAGAGGCATGGCCGCAGCTGCAGCCAGGCACAGAGCGGAGCAGGACGGGGAGAGCTGCTGCCACGTGCGGGAGCCCCACTCTGGGCTCCTCCTTGTCCTCCTGGCCACAGCCTCCCTGGGATGTGCGGGAAAGGCGCCCTCCGCTCCACCGCTACCCACCTTGCTGCCCCGGTGGCTGCATGTGCCCGCGCCGCCTCCTGTCCCCAGCAGCACATGAGAAGCGGTCCCCTCGGGACTCGGGGCCTCGCGCACGGGCAGCCAAGCCCAGAGAGCCGCAGCGCCTGGGGGGAGACTGGCCGGGGGAGCAGGCACCGCCTTGCTGTGGGGCAGGGCAGGGCAGCGGGGCTGGCGAGGAGGCAGGTGCGGGCCGGCAGTGCCAGCAGCCGCTGCTTGGCTTCCCGCGCGGGGCCACTCTGGCAGCGCAGGGATCGTGTTGGGGCAGGGAGGCGGGCACTCCTGGACGCGCCTCCTCCCCACCAGCTACCGGCATGTTCCAGGCCCACGAGCGGAGCCACTCCTCCGCCATGTGGCGGCAAAGTTCTCAGGTGAAGGCTCCGTCCTGCACCTACCCTGAGCCCGCGGTACTGGCTGTGGCCGCCCGGGCAGGCACCAGCTCCTCAGGGCGGGCAGGGGCACTCAGCAGCCGCAGCCACCACCGCCCCTGGCCCGGGAGAGGTCCAGCCCCGCGAGGGACCTAGCTGGGCCGCACCACGCTGACGCAGTGCATGTGGGAACCTTGTTCCTTCCCCAGCCCTTCAGCAGCCACTAGGAAGCTGCTGAGGGGCTGCGGGAGGGACAAGGCGTTTCCCGTCACGGTACCACGGGCCACAGAAACTGCCTTGGCGGGCCGCATGGTGGACAATCCTGGTCTACATGTTTCAATTGGGAACTTTTGTACTGCTACAGGGAGTCTCTTAGTCTCTGTAGCATCCCAGAGTACTCCACTTTCCCTCCCTTCAGTAAGAGGAAAGGAGAGGGGGCAGCTGATTCCTTGACAAATTGCAGGGAGCAAAGCTGCAGCAGTGCTTGGTTTCTTTTTGTCAAGTGGGTGGACAATCTGCTGATTGACAGAATAGCTCTACAACAGCCACCACAGCAGTGTTGCTGCCCTGCTCTCTCTTTCTGCTGTGGGAGTCGGAAGCAAAAGAGCACCTCCTGTTGTCCCTGATTGGAGAGGGAACTGTCATGCTCCAGCCAGAGGGCAGTGTCCCCATGCACACATCTGTAGCAATCGATTTATTTATTTAATAATAGAAATATGTAAGCAAGTCCAAAGACTAGTATTATTTATAATTGCATAATTGGTCTGAATACCTGGTCATTAATTAGGGCATCTAGAACTGGTAGACTTGATCATATCCATTGTTCAGCTGGGACTGCTTGGTATCCCAGCAGTGTGCAGATTGGCATATTGACTTTGAAATGTATGTTGGCTGTCTTTTCTTTGTTCTTGTGCATGATGTTGATTAATTTTGGATAGGACTAGTGCCAGTTGAAACATTTACATAAAATTCAGTTTTAATTTCTGTTTCTTGCTTCCTGTATCAGTAAGTTGCAGGAGAGGGGAATAATAACTTGGGGAATAATATAAACTAAGCTATTCTTTCTGTAGCTTACATGGGTTTCTGATCAAGAAGTCACAAACTAGTGTCAGATTTTTCTTGGATGAATTTAATAAAGTTGGATATTGTGCAGTGTGCAAACCTCTAACACCTAACACAATTACAGCCAGTGTTCAGATCAAAATAACATTAGCCATGGGAATGTTGGCATCTCTTTCTAATGACAGTTTGTTGCCATGCAAGTTCAGGGTCCCAGATCTTCATACCAGGAGTACTGTGCAAGTAGACTTAAGGGTTGTTTCACCTTCCCCAGTATAATCGCATGTCACTAAAAACAAAAGTGGTAGTGACCAATGTTTGAGTGATCCCTGTACAGTAGTCTCATACAGGTCCTCCAAAAAAAAAGAAAAAGGATATGGGATTTACTTATCACCTTCTCTTTTTTTTCTATATGCCTTTTCCCTCTGGGAAAATAAAGATTATTGTAGTCATTTTAATTAAACCTATGACTAAAAACTCACTGAAGTTTTCTCTACATAGATTAGCTAAAACCAAATTGACTTTAATATTAATGAGCTTTTTAAAAAATATTTATTGCCTTCAGGCTCGTGAGACGAGTGGATCGCATGGAGCATTCCATAGGCAGTATTGTTTCCAAGATTGATGCAGTTATTGTAAAGCTCGAAGCAATGGAGAGGTCCAAACTGAAAAGGAGAGATGTTCTGGGGAGGCTTCTGGATGGAGTTACTGAGGTGAGAAACTCATTCTGATCTGATTGAACACTAACCAGACAGTAGTCTGGGACAAGTTAGAAGATGAACTTTTCCCACAAGGACTTCTCTACCACTTCTGCAGTGGGACTACAGTGATTTGCAATAACAGAGTGGTAAACACTTCAGTGGAGCCAGGGCAATGACTATCGTGCTCTTTTTGTATTATTCAGAAGCTCTTGATCATAGTTTGAGTGGAGACTAACTGCATAATGAATTGGCATGTAGTCTTGTGAAGGTTCTCCTCTACCATGCTGATAGCCCTGGTATGAAAACCTGAATGGAACTATGTTGCTTAGTAAGACAGTAAGTAAGATATTTAGTACTTAGGTATTTAGTAAGACAGTGCATTTACCATTTCTTCAGATGATACAGTGCTTGCTTTAGTGCAGGGATGTCCAAATTTAGAGCAGCCAGGGGCTGCATGCCACGGGTCATGAGCCCCAGGCTATGCAGTGGGCAGGCTATATGCTGCAAGGGCACAGGTGGGCAATTATTTGGGCTAGAGAGCTACAGGGAGTTTTGGTGAGGTGTTGCAGGCCAAGTCAGCAACCTGCCCCCCACTTCCCTCCTCCCACCTCCCCTGCCCACAACAGCTCAGAAAAACTCCCTCAGTGGTAGATTACTAGACCTGAGAGCAGATTTCATCCTGGCCCCAGCCCTGCACTACCAATACCCAGGAGCCCCAGCCCCAGGGTCTCTATGGAGACTGGCCTGGGACCCCTGTGGGCAGGGCATGCTCAGGTATGCGGGTGGGATCAGGCTGCAGGCAAGTGGGAAACAGCATCTGGGAGCAGGATGGGTGGGCAGGGCTGGAATCTGGGGCAGTGCTGCAGGGCTGGGCCCCACCAAGGCAGAGCCGCAATGTGATCCCCATACCCCCGCCTGCAGAACCAGTGCCCGTTTCAGTGACATGTGGCCAGCAGATCATGCCCTGCCCCCACCTGCCTGTCCCATTCCCAAATGCCACTCCTTGCCTGCCCATGGCCCCAGCCCCTCCACCTGGCCAAGCACACCCTGTGTGTGCAGGTCTCAACTGGTCTCCATGGAGACCCCATCTGCCCACTGTCTGGCACTCCTGGTGGTGGGTGTGGGGTGGATGGGCTGGGGAGCCTGGGCAGCGGAGTTTGGCATCAGTGGCAATACTAGTGGCAGCAGCTGGAAGGAGCTGCCACTGCACCACCCCAACCCTACTGCACACCCAGGGGTGGTGAGAGCAGCCATACGCACCACAGCCCAGGCTGCCCCCCATGCCTGGGCCGGGTGGGCCCAAGGGACCCGGTGGGCTGTATTTGGTGTGGGCCAGATAAAATTGCTTGGTGGGCTGGATCTGTCCCGCGGGCTGTATTTTGTCCATCCCTGTGCTGGGGCCACTGACTCCTCCAGACTGCATGAAACTGTCCTGAGACATGAGTCTGTCCCCACCACTGTCACCACCATGTCAGTAGCACTCCCTCTGCCCCATTCCCTAGGTAGGTAGCAAGATCATCAGGCCTCCCACCATGCTGCCTGATTCCAGAGATCCCAGCTGCTGCAGCAGCCAGAGCAATGAAAGGGAAGTGGTGGCTGAGTATGAGCCCCATGGGCCACACATTAACTCGTCTTGAGCCCAGTGTGGCCTGTGGGCCACTGGTTGGACAGGTCTAGTTTAGTACAAAGCCACCTCAGAGACCATGACTATTAATTCATCATGGCATCTTCTCCTTCCCACATACTCTTAGTATTTTTGCAACTAAGATCTCTCCTTTTTCGTATGGGTTGCATGGTAACTTCGTCCATCTATTTTTTACTTTTTTTCTTGGTGAATGATGACAAGGTTGTAAGTTATAATGGTACAGTATTTTTTTTCACAAATCAAGGCAGTAAGAGCATTAGAGACATGCTCTTGGGGAGAAAAAATCATTTACTGGAATAATTGTATTTCTTTCTTGGACTGTTCATAAGGTTGTTTTTTAATATTTATTTATTTATTTATTAATTTATCGAACACTTATCAAGCTACTTGGATGTATTTGGTAGCTGTGTTGGTCTGAGACAAAGCTACTTCACACCTTCTATCTGATTGTGCTCACAATGGGGCTCTGAAGATTCCCTCCTGAGTTTGTATCTTCTACATGTTTAGGATGAAAGATTAGGACGTGACAATGAAATCCACAGGGAACAGCTGGAGCGGCTAGTGCGAGAGGAACTGGAGCGTTGGGAGTCAGATGACACAGCATCCCAGATGAGCCACCGTTTGGGAACACCACTTGGACTGACCAGCCAGCCTCGCTCAAAGAATTCCCGTCCATCTTCCTCACAGTCAGATGGTGTTGACGGGGGAGGGGGAGGAGGAAATGGTGGAGGTAACATCCATGTGTAGTATTTCTTGTCTATAGATTCTTAACATTTCAGTCTGGTGTTACAACAGCAAATATGCTATTGGCATGTGTTTCTCCAAAACGGTGATAATCACCGTAAACAAACATTAAAGGAAAGCTCCAGTGATTTGCGGTGTGTATATATACATGAACGAAAGAATTGTACAACGGCAAGGAGAGAGAGATTATATAATCTGTTAGGTTATTTCTATTGTATGGCCTAAAATCCTTGGATTGCGCAGTATGGTTTTAGGAGACTGGGCAAAGGTGAACTTGTGCTTCCCTGACTCTAAACCTATTCTATCTCAAGATGGTCTCTGTGTTTAATTCAGAGGAGTCTATTATAGGCTCTAAATTTACACTAGGTACCAGTGGTTTCAAAGTAATGGTGCATCAGCTGGAGGTTAGAAAGTCATAAGGATCTCTCTCACAATCACTAAGTCAGCAGTAACAAGAAAAGTGTTGGGGAGCTGGAACCACACCATCAATGCTACAAAGATAACTAAGCCTATGGCCAGCTATGTTAGCTTTAAGGCCACCAGCAGTTTTAAGCAGAAGTGGCTGTGCTCTAGGGCTTGTGCCATATGATTCTTGAAATTAGCTACTGGTGTTTTCCTATCTTCATTTAATTTATTGAGGTAACGTCTCTTATGACTGCTATCTTAAGGCTGTGGTTTAGCAGGGACTAACTTTGCATATGTAAAGTAGAACCAAAAAAATCTTTTTCCCATCAGGAAATATTGGAAATTAAAGAGTCGCTGTGCCACAGCCTTTTTTCAAAGTTTGGTTGATTTTTTTTGTTGATTTTATATATCTGACACAATAATTATGAAGTATAGACCAGGCATTTGTAGTTAGACAAATTCCATATTTTTCCCCACATTCTGAAGTTTTCCTCGATGTTCTAGTATTTAAATTGATTTTAAATGAAAGTTTCCCATATATATATGACAGGAGGAAGCATATTTCGTTCATAAATGGACTTACTTTTTTATGAAGCCGAGGGTTATGCAGTAGACCTTCCTGTAGTATTTTAAAAGGTGGCTGTCTGAGGGAATGGCCTTTTTACCCAGCTGATTTGCTGATTACTTTTTTTGTGTCTTCATACTTGGCTTTTTAGGGCCAAATTTTCTAATGTAGACCTGAACTCCCCTTCCACGACTGAGCCTGCAATTGTCCATGTACTTTCTACAACTAATTATATGCGGGCACTAGGTAAGCATACAGCAGGTTGAAAAACAAAGAGTTCACAAGTGGTATTTCAAACAATTTCAGCCATTCTATGGACTACATGGAAAATAACAACAGTTGTTAAGGAAAATGTTGACGTCTTGAAAGTTGTAGCCAGTTTAGTAAGTATTTGTGCCAGTTGTTATTCAAGTGCATGTTTAGCTACTTCATTTTACATTTACCAAACTTGCATGATCTGCCATTGGACATTTCTTCAGTAATATTTTTTTCATGATGAGTTTCACTGCTTCTCTATATATCTGCAGACTTTTGTATAACAAGCACTTGCTAGCACACAACATGCTGGGCTTACTGAGACAGCAGTAGGCTTCTAAAGCAGTAACAGTACTGAAAAAAAAAGATTTTGGTTCCCTATAAAAAAAAAAAAAAAAATTCAGAGGCAAAATACATAGAACTTTAAATAGTAATCCTGGATACAGTGGATCATGGAGTCTTACTGCAGGTCCCTGTTGCCTTCTACCTGGAGACTAAACTAGGTTTAAGAGAAGATAGAAAACTACATATTTAAATGAAGAATATATGTTTGCAAGTGTAGTGATTTGTAATGAATATAAAAATGTCTATCAGAAGATAAATATCACTTATTTATGCTAGTGATTTTCATATTGCTTAATACAGCACTTGCTTCTTGTAATTAAGTGTCTTTAATTTTTCTGGGCATATTGTTTTGACACAGGAGTAAATGTAGATATGCATACATGCATACTTCATAGATTCCTAAATCTAGGAATGCCTGCACTTGCACTGTTCTTAAGATAGTACCTAAAACTCATTCCCTGTGATCAAAGGACCTGACAAAACACAGTTAATTCCAGAGTTGTCTTTTTATACATTAAAGTTCACTGGACATTGAATGTACCAAAATGTACTTAGATGAAGTGGGGAGCAGACGGAGCCATTTTAATCCTGGGACTTGGAATTTCTCAAATGTATGAGTTAAGACAAGAACTAGTAGAAAGCTTTCATGTCCCATGTAACTCTCTCTGTAAGACTTCATAAAAACTTTCCCATTCAACATGGAAACAAAATCAAGACCTTTGAAAAAAAGAGTGAGAGAGCTTTCCTGCACTCTGGAGTGGCTAACAGCCCAGTAGGTAGGGTCCTCAGCTGAAATGTCAAAGACTTGAACCTGGATTTCCCTCATCCTGACAAGAAATATCTGACTCTTAAGAGAAGCCTTTACTGACAAAAGCTTCATCGAAACAGATACTCTGATGAAGAAGTTTCTGTTTGGATGAATTAGTATTTTTCTGCAAAAGCTAATTTTTGCTAAATTGCTCTAGTCAAGACCAGCCAGTGCCAAACGAACAATAAATCAGTGCATACGAGCGTCTGGTGTACTGGTACACAAAGCCTTTTTCCTGTATTAGAAGTTAGGTTATGTTACGGGTGTAATTCGTGATTCAGTTGGCTGATTTGAAGTTTAATGTAGTGATATTTTTTTTTACAAGTTTTATTAAAATATGAGTTGGTTTATTGTCCAGTATGCCAGAAATGCCAGGTCCAGTATTATACATAGCATGTATTTAATGCTCAAAATCAGTTGTCTAGCAACATGATCTACATTCGCAGGAAAGAGGTATCTTGTGTTCAGTTTAAATTTCTTCTGCACATTTATCTAATACAAAGGTAAGAGAGAATCATGGTACTATACTGCAGACGTAAGAGGAAACTGCATTATGGGTGTTTGTATTTGTTACTGAGGTCGGCCTTTAAAAAAAAAATCACTATATCAGTATGGCTTTAAATAAATGTATATCAAAGTTATACCTTTTTAAACTGTAATATCAATTGCAAACCTTTTCTTGTTTTGTAGTGTATGTTAATTATGAAAATCAAAATGTTTGCATTCATAGCTATACTTGTTCATATATACTTGTGTAACGTGTCGTTACTTTAATAACAAACTTCATTTTGAAGTGCAGTAAGTTTTCATGGGGTACCTGTGTATGTTGACAATGTGCCATGCAGTAAATGCATGGTAACTTGACAAACGTTTTATACATTTTTATGATTTTTTTTTCTTTTGATTTTAATTTTAGATTCTTGTGTATCTCTCTTTCCTCCTCGAGGAAAGGTTTTTATCTATGGTAAAGAATGTAAAGTCTTTGTTTTTATATTTGATCTTTTTAGGAAGATGTTAATTATGCAAGTCTTCCCCAAAGATCAAAGATTTGTTGGTCTGTAATACTGAGCACTTTACTTCCTAATAAAGATTTTATAAGATGTAAAACTAATAACGTATATCGAGTCGTGTTATGGACCAAAAAAAGAGCTGCAGTTTCAATTGGCTGTGGCATTGTGCATATCTGGTTGCTTCCCCCTTTCTACCTCCTTCCATCCATTTTAGTTTAAATTTGAAAAAAATGAGACAGAGGCATGGAAGAATCATGGTAAGCACATAAAAAGTCAGGTTAATTTCACTCAGTGGTATGCAGGATCAGCATCCATACTGAGATAGCAGAACTAAGTTCTCAATTACTTTACCTTAAGCAGCAGCATAGAGACATGGCCAGGTGCCTGGGGCGCAAGGACAGCAACTTCCAGTTGCCACCTGCTGGCAGCTGCGCCATCGCGATGAATCTAAAAAGCTGTTTTTTCATCTTCCAAGTCAGCCCTCAGGGTGGTTGCCCCATTTGCACCATCTTAGTTAGTTAAAGGTATAGTCAGTAGCCTATATACTTCATATTTACATCTGTATATATACATGTGTAGGTCTGTTTTCAGATACCTGCATTAGCAGCAATCTGTTCAAGCAGTTAACGTAGAGTAGGTCTTTATCCAGTCATCGTAGTGCCTCAGAGTTGCTTCTTAGTTTACACTTTTCCTCTATGCTGCTTTGTCATTGTAATGGATTGGGTTGTGGGCAGTCTAGCCTAGTGGTTAGGCCACCAGAGGCCAGAGACAAATTTGCCTCTGAAACAGGCCTAATCCTGGGTCAGGAAAGAGATACCAAATAACCAGAGTCAGGGGAAATCCAGGAGCAAGGTGTGAATCACAAGCTCTGTGAATTCAGGACTCGGAGGCTGAACCCCCACATAAAAGGAAAATCCAGAGTCCAGAGCAAGTTGGGTCAGGAAACCAGGACTATTAGATGTCAGAGGCTTGTCAGGATAGACGGTCAGTGGGAATTGTTGGCTGGCCTGGAGTCTGTTGCCACAGCTGGCACTAAATGGGGAAGCTGCTCACCCAGGAGGCCAAAATAGGAGCCAGCTGGAGTCATTACCTGTTAGGGTGGCCAATTAAAGCCCCAGGCCCCTGTTTCCCCTACCACAGATATATGCCTTTCATAGCAAGATTTAGAGCATTAGGAAACTTCTAGGCCTAAAGTGCAAGCTCTGCTATCTCTATGCATATAAGACTTGGAATTGCTGTAGCTCAGCATTAGGCCCCACTAAAGATAACTGAACACATTACCTTTAATAATCAAAATGTTTACTGAATTATGTTCTTTGTAGCTTTTACAATAAATACACGCCACTCTGAAAATATTTAGTGTTACTAAAGGTTTTTTAACACAGTGGAGTTAAGATAATTTCTTCAGGAAGTGGAGTTTCACATATGCAATTGTCAGGAAAATTAATGTCATGCATATAAGAGCCACGTAATTCTTCCACATGCCCCAAGCTGTTACTTCGATGCCTTGTATTTTCAGATACTCTTCTCCAGTGCATCTAGTCAATACAAATTGAGGTTTAGAAAGTTAACCCTTTGCTAAACATCTGTAACTGCAGAGTTAATTTGCCAGTTTTCACAGCTCTGCTGAAAAGCTATTGCTGAACACACAAGAAGAGAACTGTGACAATATAAATTAATCTATTTAAGAAAAAATAGATCATTTAAACCTCATGTTTAACACTGAAATTGAATTTCAATATTCAGTTCTGATTAGCTTGAATAAATACCAGCTTTTGTGATACCTCTGCCCATTGATCATGTTAGTATTTCAGCATACCCACTGTGGGGGAAAGTAAACCTTTAACTCCAGAAAGTGTGTGGAAAAATAAGAATACATTAGCTAACTACAGTTCAGTAGAATACCTGACCTAAAGGAAACTCCTCTTTCCAATCTTCTTTGCTAACAGGTTGTATGAAAAAACTTTCACAAAATAGAATTTTAGCTATGTAATGAGAAATTTGCTATGGATACAAGAGCCACAGAACTGATTCTCACAGTCCCTTTTGCCAAATAAGAGGTCAGTTGAATTCCTAATACAGAAGAAGTTGTCATGTCTAAAGTGAGATTTTTTTCATCTGATCCTGCTTTCTTTTAGAAGCTTCTTTGCTCATTAATCAATAACATATTAGTGCTTCCTGGCCAAGCACATGAACTTTACAGGTCATCCAAAGATGTTGCTGTAGACTCCAAATCTTATCCTTCTGCTCAAGTCACCAAAGGAGTTCTCTCAAAACTGTAGAAATACTCCAGGAACTGATTTGTAACACTAAGAGAACAAATCAATATCCTGTATTAGCTTTAAGACAACTGTGTGTCTAAGTCATCCTCTGCAAGAAAGAAAAACTCCTGCTTTGTGTTTTGGCCATTACTACCAGAGTGGACTGAGGGTAAAGAGAGACTGATAACAGTGTGTAAAGTATTAGGAAAGACCTTTTTAATGCTGTTGCACAGCAGCTCTTTCTGTTTGTTACTATTGGGATATAGTGAGCAGTGAAATGCAGAAGTGGGGTGGAAAGGGTAAACACTCAGTTTTAAATATTATTTGTACTGGAATAATTGGCAAAAATAGAAATTTCCTCCCCTGCATAATAAGAGCTGTGTGGAAACCAATCTAATAATACCTTCATACCAAAAAAGGATACTGGTAGTGGAGATGGCACTGAGTCTCCCCATCCCGCCCTGTCCTCTCACACCAGGTCCTGCCCACTAAGGTGCAGAGGCCCCTGGAAGGAAGGCAGCAGGGTAGGGAACTCTGAGCCCCACAGTGGGCAGCCTGCATCCTCCCCTGCCCCTGCCCCCCATGGGCTCTACCTGGCTCTTGCTTCAGCTGTGCTGCCCATGAGGGAGTGGAGGCATTAGGCTCCGCACTCTGCTCTGGCTGCAGCAGCCACCACCACCTTCCACACATGGCAGCCAAGGCTTAGGTGCTGCTGACCAGCTGTGACTGATGCCTGTGGAGCAGGGAGGCAGAATGCAGGTGCTGGGTCCCATAACCCTGGCAGCTGGGGGCCCCCTCTGGCAGGGCAGGGGGCTACAGGTTGGGAGTTAGGGGCACTAATGGTTAGTGGGGTGGGGGGCTGTGGGTTGGAAGTGAGGGTCACTAGTAGGGCCAGGGGGCTCTGGGTCAGGAGTGAAGGGCACCAGCAGAATCCCTGGTGGGGACGAGGGGATGGGAGGAAGCGGGGGTTGTGGGTTGGGAGTGAGGGGCACCAGCAGGGCTTGGGGGATGGGGGGCTGTGGCTTGGGAGTGAAGGGCAATGGCATGGGCGGGGCACAGGCATATCAAGGCTGCTCAGTGCCACAAAGCAGTGAGGGAGACAGATGCAGCTGGGTCCATGTCCTGGTGAATGAAGGGCCCAGGGGGAGCTCTGATTTTCCATGATAAAAAATAAAATAATTAAATCAAATGCCAAAATATATAGGTATTTAGAATTTACTTTATTATAATGATTGAGGCACTGGTAGGCTTCCAAATGGCTTTAGATTTGTAAATGTATCAATAAAACATTGTGGCCAACTGGTACCTATATACATAGTGGTATTTCATTTTAATCGCAGAAAAAAATGGATTCAGCGTTTTTAATCAGACAATTTTAGATATTTTTTTTCAGGGAAAACCCAGAACCCTGCTGATTGCCCTATCTATACTCTAGCATCCCTTTGTTCTGGGATGTACAAACAAAGCTGGCTGTACAAACAAAGGTAGTTCTTGCTCCAGAGAGTTGTCTGTTTTCCTTTGCATCTGAAATGTGAGTTCAGCTAGATTAATGAATGAATTTTCCTAATTTGAGTTTTTTCAGTGTATCAAAATGAATGGAGAATCTCTGCAGAACAATTCTCTTCCAATGCCCAGGCTGATAAATAGGTGTTTCTGGTCTGCATGGAATCTAATTCATCATTACTGCAAGAGCAAGGTAGGTTTCTTGTCTGCCTAGCAAGATTTGAAGTGATTTCTGGGACCACAAAGAACTAGTAGGGGGACTGTCTCTCTTCTGAATCCTTTATGGGAACTGTTTAGAAAATTACTAGAAAATGGAGCAGTTTCTTCTCTGCCCAGGATGTGTTTCCTATTGCTGTGAAGAAGCTCTGGTTTTCAAGAACAGCTATTAAACTATTTTCCAATGACTATGGGTCTTGCTACATGTTACACTATGAGCCACACAAATGTTGATTGGTGTTAGTGCTAGTTCAAATCTGGAACAGTCAATTCAGGCCAGCAGGGGCCTGGAGGACTGAAAGATAAGAATCACACTCCCGCCTATTCCGGGCTTCCCTCCTGCCCCACAGGGCTTTCCCCAGGTGGCTTACTTGTGGTTGCCCACACTGTCTGTCCTGAGGAAGCAGGCATGAAAGGGTTAAAATGCCTGCCTGGACACTGCCTGGCTGCTGCTCTTCTCTGGGCTGAGCTGGCTCAGAGAACAGCAGCAACAGCTAGCTGGTGCACTATCTGTTCTCTCGAATAATGGTTAACCTGCTGTTCTCTCTCTCTCTTTTCCCCAGCATAGCTTGAAATAGGTGAAGAAAAGTTTGTACAATTTAAACTATCTAAAATGAATCCTTAAATAGTTTTGCAGATTGGAAAATGAAGACTGATGTGCACTGATTCATGAAATTAATTCAAAGTTGCAACAGTATCTATTGTTCTGCTAATTTATTTTAGTTAAACATGATCTGCAAAAGAAAAGTTGTCATCTTTTCTTATTTTTGTTGTTCTATCAAAGACCTGTAAAGTTAATTTTTAACTGGTAACTGAACTGTGTATTGTCAGTGTTAAGAATAGTGAAAAGCAAAGAAAGAGCACAGGAAGTGAGCAGATCAATGAGTAGGCTGTTAGCCTGCAGCTCAGGAGACACAGTTTAATTACCTGTTCTGCCACAGATCTCTTATGATCTTGGGCAATTATCTGCAACTAGGAATAATGCTTTTCTTCAAACAAATGCTGTGGTGATGAATATGTTAAAGACTGTGAAGCAGGACTGTGAAGTATGAAACAGGTCATTTTTTTAGGTCATTCTCCTCTCTGCTTGTTTCTATAATAAGGGGCATTGAGGGAGAGTCAAACAACATCAGATGGATGCTTAAATTAACATCTAATGCAAGCAAGTGAATCAAACTCAGTGTATCTGCATCTGTTTTATTCCAGACTGCTCTTGAGTCCAGTAGTTCAGATATAACATCACAGACCCATTCGTAGCAGAGGCACCATGGGTAGAGCAAGAAAAATCTCAAATTCAGTTTTCTAGTTTACTTGCCTGTGATGCTTGCAGGCATCTTATTTCTAATAAATGCATACTCACACTGTAAAAGGACTACGACTGAGGCAGCTTAGATTGACTCCAGCCACAGTTGTGTTGTTGTGGCAAAAGTTTAGACCAGTAAATTCATTAATTTGCAAAGCCTTAAAATAAAAAATAACAAACAAATGAAATCAATAGCTGTTCAAGGGAGAAACCAAACAGACTTATTTAGTTAACAGGTGCTAAATAAATCAAAGAGAACATTTAAAAAAGACCCTATTTGCACAAATCAAAGACAAGGGTGTTTTTTTCATCCCAGTCAATATGGGGAAGAAAGCCTTGTCTTAGAGTACCAGCCCAGGGTAGGCGGCTGCTGTGGCTCCGGCTCCAAAGCTGGAGCTGAATCGCCACCTGCCCTGGGCTGGGGTGACTCATGCGGTAGGGGAGGGGGCACATAGCAGAAGGAGTACAGGGGAGCAGTGAAGATAGTGGGGAAAAGGGAAGCAGGAAAAAGCTCTGCCCCTGACCTGGCTGGGCCTGGAGCTGCCACCTCTTCTCTTGCCTGGCCAGGCTGGGCTAGGGCCAGGGCCA
>NW_005841893.1:2135823-2140863 GCF_000455745.1 Alligator sinensis
ATAGGCACAGGGGCAGGTGGCAGGCTTGGGGTAAGGGGGGGATCTGGCTGCCTGCCCCACTACCCCTGCTTTCCTCACCACAGTGGTGAGGGGATAAATTTAAGAATACCCTCCAAAAGTTAGATTTTGTACATGGAAAATTATATTTTAAATATGGTACTTATTACAATTACTAAATCTGAAAAAAACCAGTCTCCAGAACTGAATATTTTATCTATAATGTTGGCGAAATCTGCACTGAAAACTGTTTAGACCAGCGGTTCCCAATGCGGTGCCCGCGGGTGCCATGGCGCCCCCAAGGTTTATTCAGATGTCCACACAGGATTGATCAGATTTATCTAAATACTTTAATCTTTATTGATCTAAATACTTTAATATTCATGTTGGCATCTGCTTTTTCTTTTAAATTTGAATGTGCCCTTGGGCACACAAACGTTGGGAACCCCTGGTTTAGACTAATGTTCAGTTGTAAAATACTATGGCAGTACTTCCACTCTGAAATAGGTTCATGCTGTTTTGGCTGTAGTATGCTAGGCACAGTTTGTTCAATTTGCTGCTGAGAGAGTTTTATGATGAAAACCTATTTTTGGAACATTAAGAATAAAAATAACTTTTCAGGGCTAAACTTGAAACTACAGGTTCATTCCCCTCATGTATTTTAACTGAGCTATTTATTCTATTATTTTTTTTCTACCTTTTGGCCCAGTTTTTGGAGCCCAGAAATCCTGTTTGTGCTAATTATTACACATAAGGTGCATCTACACGTGTTGCTATGGAGAAGTTCTTACTGTGCCATGATTTTGTACTTTATTTTGGAAGTACTAAAACACGGCACAATAACAGCCCATACTGCACCACACGTGTGGCGCAGTTATTTTTAGCAGCTACTTTGCCATAGTGACACACTATACCAGGGAGCATGTCAACTACAGCAATGGAGATGCTGGTCACATGTAGACCCCCGGGGATGCTACGGTCTCTGTAACATGGTGCTACAGCAACCATAGGCGGCGGAAGGCTGAGGCTAACTAGGCTTAGTCCCCTCAAACTTTTCATGGCAGCTGGCGACAGCAGCAGCACCATGGCGCTGCTGTCCTGCAGCACTTGCTACTGCTTGGTGTGCAGCTGCTCCTCCGCTGCATACAGCACCAGCATGCACTGGCCCCACAACGGCCCTGTGGGAGGGAGGGGTGGGGGTCAGGTGGGGCTCAGCCCCCCCCCAATAATATTTTCCTCCTCTGCTTTTGACAGCGACGTAGCGTCACATGTAGACACATCCACTGTATACCAAGTATATTGTCTCTGAAATGGCAGATAACTTTGTGAGGCATGAATTTCTACTAGTGGACACAAAACCAATGAAATTAAAGTATGAATTTTGGTATTGAGACATAACTAAATACTGCAGTGTTCAGCCACTAGAGGCCACTGTTACAGCAGCAATTGAGAGAGGACTCAAATTAGCATTGCAGGTACACTGTTGATTTCTTATACGCATTAAAAAGATTCCGTCTGTTTGTTATTTCTATCCATTTCACTTATGCCTTGATTCCCCTATTGAGATTTGAATTGTCTTGGGCTGTACCATCACAGAGTCAGGAGTTCCTGGTCTAAAGAGTTTTTATTCTAAATAACAGACAGGGAAAGGCTTGAGAAGAAAATGGCTTCATCCTCTGTCTAGACATTTCTATTTCCTTTTAGATAGCTTGTGCTAAAAAGCTGTTTAAATATCCTCATGCTACCTTTAACTTACATGCACCCAAAACTGCTACCAGTGATCATTATAAAGAAAAGGAATTATCCTGAGTACCATGATAGGTGGAAATAAGTCATGTCAAAAGGTAAGATGAGAGAAGTTTGGACCAGCTACTAGGAAGATACCTATATCCATAAAAGTAAATGAGAATCAACACAGCAGACACTTAGCTTATATTAGACAACATACTTTGAGAATAGTTCTGTAACAAGCAAAGGATCAAATGGGGTAAATCAAGTACTCTTTCTCAGCTCTACTGTTCTTTATGTAATCAAAGACTGCTTTTTCTCATGTTGTGGTACACTGGTTTGTATGTCCTATCTGGCACACTGGGAATCACATCACACTGTTCTGGGGATGTGAAGAACCAAGAAGGTCTTACTACAGAAGTTGCATTTATTGATTAAAACTACAGTAACATACATTGTTTGACAGTATTTCTTCTAAATTAATGGTGAGTACTCAAAAGGTTACTAATGTAGTGCACACAAAATGCAACACTTACTGTCAGGCCATATCGAGGGATACTGAAATACTGCAGCCAGAAAAGCCAAGGTCCAACACTTGTGAGATTTACCAGTAATCCAGAGAAAATCTAAAACCAGAAAAGGCATAATCAAAAGTCTGCCACAGGGAATCTTACAGATCTTTGAGTCACTTTAGACTAAATAGCACCAATTCAGTATACAGAAAAGGTTCCCATTAATGTTAAATAAATCACCTGTCATGCACAGTGACTAGAATCCCAAGTCTGGACCTGATCCTAAAATCAATGTGAATAAAATTGCACTTTGCTAGTACGGATATTTACTTGTTCCATCTCACACAATGAGAGAAGGGCAGTATGGCTGTATTTGAGGCAGAAGTTTACTTTGAATTTTGCAGGACAGCTTCTCTCCAACAAGAGCAATAGCACTCAGATACTGTGACTTGGGACCTCATTTGTTTGCTGGCAGTAAAGGAAATTCTACAAAGGATCTAGCCTCTCCCTAATATATGTTAATCCTGGGTAGCATGATCCTTTAACTTTTCTCCAGCAACTTTATTGTCCAGGCCTATGCAAAGTACTTTTGTTTAAGTCGCCTACTTCTGCAAAAATTCCAAATCCTAAGGAGTCAGAGACCAATCCTGGCAATGAAACATTAGTCTCTTGCAAGACAAATAGCATTTAAACTGTGACTTGCTGATCCTGGCCCCTTTGCTTTGTTCAAATCTGCAATCTGAACTGTTCTGCTTTACAGGTACTTACTATAGGACATGACTACCTACTATATACTGCCTTAAAATGCAGATCTAGGTGCAGACAATATTCTTAATGTTCAAAATGAAGATCTTAATGTTCTAAATGGTCCTTGATGTATTTCAAAGAACATATAAACAGGTGTAAAATCACAAGCAGTGCATTCTACAATCAAGATAGAGGAAATAAATAATTTTAAAAAATCTGATGGCACTCACAATCATGAACACGAAGCAAATATTTATGAGGAGATTAGCAACAGTCACAACATTTTGTCCTGTTGCTATAGCCAGAGCCATAGAACTGGCCGTGTAGGCGACTAGTATGAGGGTAATCATCAGAGTAAAGAAGGCCTGAGCTGTTGGCTTGAAACCTGAAAAATGGGAGGAGGAAAAATAAGTCAGTCTACCTTTTCCTGGACAAGGGCTTTTTGGTGTGTACTATATACAGACTTTAGCTACTATGCTAGATAGTTTGCTTTTAGTTATATTCAGGAAATTATTATGCTCAAACCTCATGCTGTAGTACTCTACCCAGTCACCTGCAAGGGTCAGGAAGAAATTTTTCTCCACTGTTCACTTAGCTAAATGTATTCAGGATACATTTTGTTTTGACTTTTGCTGAAGCATCAGGGGAGGCCACAATTGGAGCTGAGACACTGAAAAGTGACAGACAAGCATTCTGAGTTGGAACCATGGGCAGACCAGGGATTTTGAGAAGTGGGGTATAGATGGTGTGATACATCATCAAATATAACACAACACAATATTCTATAGTTACCAAACTAGAGGCTTTACTAATACGCTAGGAGCCTAGGGCTATATTATTCAGTGTAGGATCAAAGCAAAAAAAATATAACTTAATTGAAATGTTCATTAATTTGCTATTTCATATATAGAAAAAGACCACAACAAACTAGGCAAAAAAATCAAAAGATGTTTTATGGGTTCTGTAGTCATTAGAATAGAATACATCTTTTTGAGATTCATAAAACAAAATCTAATCTTCCTGAGCATCCTGAGAGTAACTTCACTAAATAACTTCACTAAAAGTTATTTCCACACCTAAGTAAATGTTCACCTGAGTTAACATTTCCACACCTGACTTACTATTTTTAACTAGAGTTAAAAACAATCTGTAAAGCTGTGAAATAGAAGCTAGATTATGAGGAGCAGCTAACAGACAGGAGAATTGCAGAAGGATAACTTGATTAGTAAATATCAAGACAATTAAATAGAAGAAAGGGCCATTAACATCTGTAGAATAAAGAGTTTAGATGGAATCAGGTAGATTATAATGAGCTGTGAAGTCAATGTACTCCCTCACTGCTACCTGAATAGAAGTGCTGCTGCCCCTCAGTGGCAGTAGGTTTTAAATTTTGCATGGACCAGAACTGTAAAGCAGATGCAACTGCATCCACCTACTGGATCTGGTCCTGGTTGGAAGAAATGAGTGATGTCTCTTGCTTACATGATTAGTATTCTGCTGATTGCTACATTTAGCATGTGTCTACATGAGACGTGTGGTTAGTATGCATTTATTTAGTACTTGTATAATCAAGCACTAAATAAACACTTAGTAACTGGAGTTACTGTGCAGCAGCACTGACAAATGCCTTTTAAGTGACACTACTGTGCAGTTGCCTAATAATACTGCACCATAGCGTATTAGAACTGTTGGTCGACATGCCCTTGGCGTCTGAAAGAGAATGTTCTCTGTATCAGACAAATATAAGCCTTGGGGGGGGGTTTCTTTTCTTTTTACAGCAGGGGTATCAAACTCATCAGGCCCCACAGGCTGGGTGAATGTCACATGGCCGGTTTGAAGACCAGATCAGGTCTACTGACCAGCATTGTGCCAGATCCACTGGGCAGGGGCTGGTTTGGTGCAAGTGCCACTTGCAGTGTACAGGCTTGGGGGCTGGGGCATGCCACATGCAAAATGCAGGTCCAATCCAAAACTCATGAACAGCACTGCAGATTGACACAACCTGTTTCATAGCATGGGGCACTGTCCAATTAATTCCTGATCAATTAATTCCTGC
>NW_005841893.1:2140894-2149668 GCF_000455745.1 Alligator sinensis
AGAGCCTTCGGACATGTGTAGCACTTTGGTTCCTCCTTTTGTCTGCCTTTGGTAATTAGTTTTACTCTCCAGAGTACTGAAATGCTTTAGTCTATCTGAGATCTTTGGGCTTAATACAGAGGTATCTAATTAAAATTTACTGGCCTGTGCTTTACAGGAGAGTCACTTTCATGAACTAATATTCCTTTCAAATTTTAAATTTTACGAAATTATGAAAGGAGTATAATCAATCATGAAACTTTCTCATCTGTTGAGTAAACAAAACCTAAAGAAAAATATGTCTTGAACTATACTTAGAGCTCAGTAGGCAAATGAATATACATTCTGTATATATGAGTCAATAAAAAGGCTAACTAAAGAAGCATTCCAACTAGAGGGGAAGGAGTAGCAAGGTCATCTCTCTATGTGCGCTAACTTTCCTCTTTCAAATACTTCCTCAAAACCCTGATTTCTACACTTGCACACTTTCCTCATCAACTTGGTCTATACTTTGAAATATAAGAATCTGTAAAAATTTACTCACTCTATGGTATTCCCGTGTGTATGCAATTTAATTCTTTTCCCTCATTTCTCTCCCCACTTCCTTATTACCTTTTGGGTGTATGTCTCCCTAATTTCTTTCCTCTTTTCAGTCATGGTGATTAATTCCATACTGTCATATTGAATGAAATAGTTTGAATGTTTGTAAAGGTTGCCCATTAGCCAGTTTCAGGAAGAAGATAGGATTTATCTCCTTATCTAGTTCATTGTTTTGGAACTATGTGCAAAATGTCCTGACTTCGCTTAATTTAAATTTAATCTTTAGAAGTCTTTTACAAAGAGAGCAAATATTCTGAATCCCGAGACATCAAAGCCTAGGGCCTTTTAACCAAATTGTTAAGAAAAGGGCATTTACAGTGATATGGAAGTCTCCCCAAGAGTAATTTAAAATGCTCAACAAAGGCAAAGAATCTGTTGAGTAAGATCCAAGCCCAAATTTGGGAGTAATGACAAGTTGAGTAGGAGGAGCCCACTGACAGCAGCTCACTCAATAAAAACTGTAATTTACTGTCCCAATTTGGAGGTGACTTCACTTGCAGAACAACGAAGGAAGAATCGCAAGTGTAGCTCGGATCAGAGTGATCACCTGACCCAACCTCTCCGTGAACACGAATCTCTTAGTTCACGCTGAAGCCGCGGAGCACCTGAAAGGGACTGAAGGAAGGGGACTTAGTCCTATCACTGCTGAGGCCAGCCTATTGAATTGTATTGCTGAGGCGAGCCCATTGAATCGTACTACTGAGGCCAACCCATTAAATCGTACTACTGAGGAATGAAACCATATTTTGGTATTTGGCTTCTCGGAATTCTAGGATTGAAAGTAAATTATGAAAAAGAATAGTATTGATTCAAATTTAACTTTTAGTTGTAATTGTAGTTGTTTTTGTAACACTAATTCTTATAGCATTGTTTGGGAAGGAAGTGCATTTGGAGCATTGTTTCTGATATATGTAATTATTGTGTTTTTAATGTTTGTGGTGTTTCTTAAAGCTAAGCAGTGTTATATACGTAGCAAAGAGTTTTAAAATAAAATCGTGTTATATGAATTAAGTGTGTAATCATTGTGAAATCGTGCAATCAGCTAACTACTCCCCCAGCCAGTGCATCAAAATGAATCAATAAATTGTGTGGGATTTTCTCTATTCCATAACCCACTAGAGACACATACTTTATATGTAGTCCCATTTATTTGATCTGATTGGTTTAAAGACACTTTATAAAAGGGATGATGTCGTCTTTAGTATCTTGAAAGCTCCACATACTCATGGTACAATATAGTTTATTATTAATTGATTTTTATGCCATAGCTTCAGCTGGTATGAACTGACATGGCTTCCAGGAGAAAATCTAGCCTAATTTAACCAGAGTAATAATTAATACCTATAGAAAGCTATGTTCATAAATACGCTTAAATCTATTGCTCGCAAGTCAGTAGGGATTGGATAAATCAGAAAAGATCCATTTAGAGTTTGAAAGATTTGCATAAAATAATGTAAACATGTCCCCTTGCCAAGCTAGATAAAGATCTGTATTAACAGTATTAAGAAAACATTCTGTTTATTCCACTTAGTATATGGATTCTCATATGTTTATGCTTAAGGGAGAGACAAGACAGAAATAGAAGGGGATTGTTGCTTTATCAGGAAGAAGTGAAAATGAGACCACCTGTAGAGGCCTGAAATACTTGCTAATCAATGAACGTTCATGGTTCCTTTTGATGCAGTTTTATTTTATAGGATACTTGCCTATCATGAAATAATTTATGCAGGTGAAAATGATGCTTGGTAAAGTCCTCATTGGTATTAGATCAGCCAGTATCTTTGAGAAGAAATATGCAGACACTCTGTAGTACCCACTGACATATTCATGTCTAGAACAGATATTAAAGATTATAAATCAATACTAAAGCAATTATGTTATTTATCAAGCATTCTCAGAGAAAACTGACACACTTAGACAATCCTCATCCATTGCATGTCAGTGGGATTTAGACTTCTAATTCTTATAGACTATTTTTTGACAATCCCAGACTGTCCTGTTCATTATTTTGGAACTAACCAGTCTCAGTCTTTTCAAGCTATTTACAATACCAAAATCTTTCTACCCCTTGCATAATTTTTATCATCTGTCTTGAACTATGTTGAAAATGACAATGTATTTATTTTAACTTTTTTGAACTGTTACCCATGAACTATGCTACTGATATGCATATTTACATGAGTACATATGAAACTGAATACGTATTTACACTGGTAGTGCAGACATTTTATTCTTATGCTGGATTCATACCATCTGGTTCAGATGATTTGCTGTTTTTCTGTTAATCCATTCATGTCAGAACTTCCCTCTTTAGAAAGCTCAGTCACTTTAAATCTCATAGTCTTTAGATAACTATCCTTCATCTTTAAGACACATGCAAAAAAATGCTTAACTTCCCTCCAATGGGAAAGTAATCTTATCTTCCTTATTTGTTCCCTTTACTCCCTACCAGTCTAGTGGACTTACTGATTCTCTCACACCTTCTGGATTCTGATATGTATTGCCATAATTTCTCCTTGCTTTTATGTTTTTACCTATTTTCTCTCTATTCTTCTTAGGATTACTAATTTTAATATAATCTGTCATAGTTTATGATCCTTTCTGCTAATTTCAATGTCATTTTTGATTCTTTGTTTAGCTCAAATAACCTCCTGAACTTTGACCATACTGCATTTTTTTTTGCCTTGGTTGTTTTGATTTCTTTTTTGGTTATAGAAATGTATATCTTTGTTGAGTTATGAGTGTTAAAGTAGTCTGCATGCTGATTCTATAGATTTTCATCCCTTAGTTTTGATTTTGGGGTTTTAAAAAAATCGTTTGATTGTTAGCAATATATAACATATGTGATGTTTTATTACTGTATACTACCTGGCAAAAGAATTTTGGTCATTTATACTACAGACACATTACCTAGAACCAAACTATGATTTTTGGAGCTATAATTTTGTTGCAATTTCATTAACCAGGCACTAGTAAAGGGGTAGGGGGTCAGTAGCAATAATCTATTTAATCTCTTCCTCCAACTCCAGACTAGATGTGATTTCTGCTTTAAAAAAATATTAGCAGTGATATTAACAATGTCAGTATTTTAATTATAACTGAAACAGTTCACATCTTTATCTTACGGCTAAATCTTGATCTTCAATAGTACTTTCATTGGTATGCCCTGAAGATAATTGGCAGATTAAGACAAAAGACTGACTGGTAAATTGATACAAAACAATAGGCAATGTTTTCCATAACACAATATTTTACCTACATAAATATCTTTTTTTCTGTGACAAAAAGCTCAATAGTAGTAATGCTGTTCATACACTGATTGGTGGTTAAAAAGAACAAAGCACCAACTCTGTGGAGAGAACAAGCAAAAGTTAAAAAAGAAGCTGTGCACATTTTTAAGCTAAAAAGGCAGGGAAAAGAATTGTCAGGGGAATATGTATCGTGGTATTACCACATGAGAATGGAATAAAGAAGTAATAAGTTAACTGTACAGGAAATAGCAAAAAGGGTCTTGATTTTGTCTTTGTGCTTGATTATGTTCTGGCTAAGGAGGGATGCAGGTTGTTTCCCTTGGAAGGCAACGGCTCCATTTGTTTGGCGCTGCTGCACTGTAATGGATGTTCTTTAAGCTCCTTAGTGCAGGGCATGCCTTTCTATTATGTGTTTGTAAAGAACCTAAACCAATGGGGCCCTAGTCAAAGTTAAAAAACCCTTGATGCCCTCTATGAATGCAGACAGACAAAAGAAATAGCATGTGTTCCCCTCTCAGGCATTGACTGTGTTACTTGACTACAACACCAATAGTATGCCTACTCTGGCTCTCCCTTGACACTGCTGCCAAAAAATATGGGCTACCTACCACCTTCTGCTCCATATATTCCAAACCAGGAACTGAGGCAGTGAAGAGGCTCTGGGGCAGAGATCTTGAGAGTAGCAGCAAGAGATGTACCTGGTGCATCTTCACTGCTCCATTTCTAGATTTGGAGTATGGGGAGCAAAATGAGTGTGGGGGCTTATTTTTCAGCAGCAGCCTAAAGAACAGCACAAAACCTGTTCTGACATGCTCTTAATCCCTGCCAAAATCTAAAGGACAAGATCAGAATCTGTGAAGCAGATGCAGGAAGATTGCCACTGGCAGAAAGTGATCTCTCACCCCTCAGCACAGCATTTGTAGCTAAGCACCCAGGATGAGATTTTCAAGAGTTCAGTGACTTACTGAGGAAAAGACTCAATGAAAGTGAAATCATTCACATATTTTTCAGTTTTCTCATCCTGAGCCCATACAATTTAGAACAGCGGTTCTCAACCTTTTTAGACTCAAGGCACCATTGGAAAATGCCAGCTCTTAGCTTTCACTCATTTCTTGACTACAGACAAATTATTCTGTTGCAAAGAACTCTGGAAAGACCACAAGTTAAAATGCTGTTCGACACTACTGATTCCTATTTGAAATCTCTGGGTTTATTTTGTGAATCCTATGCAGGTGATGTGAACCTAACAGTTGCATGGTACTCTTAAAAGGGCCCCAGTTGAGAATTGCTGGTTTAGAATGATTTTACAGAGTAAAAAAAATACTGGGTTCTGCAACATAGCCCTTAAAAATGTGAATATCCCCAAAATACCATATTTACTCGAATCCAAAATGAGTTCTTTCCCCCTCATTCAATATGTGGGAAAGAAGCCCCTGTCCTGAATTTGAGTACAAGCTGGGAGGCAGGCAGCTGCTGCAGCTCTGACTCTGGCTGGATGCACTGCTCTACTTGAGAACACCCTGGGACTTGAAAATAATTGGTATTGTATTCTGTAATCATCTTGCTTGCTTTGCTTACATTATTCTTATTTCCTATCACACTGTATCAATAACATTTGCTTATTATCAAATGGAAGAAGTCATGGTCAGTCTGATGGTTTGGGTCTGCCTGGAACAATGTCAGGACTGGGTCATAAATCCAGTGCCAACAATTGGTGACTCCACTGGGACCAGGTCCAGCGTCAACAACTGGGGACTCTGGGACCAGATCCAGTGACAACAGGTGAGGGGACCTCCTCCCTGCCTCTGCTCCCATTATCCCCAAGGGAGGTCTTGGCACCTTTCCTTCAGCCTTACTGACTGCCCATGAAGGCATAGGAATGTCTCGAGTTCTCAAAGGTGTGGGAAATGCTCTGCTATGAAAATCAGCTAAAGACAGGCCTGCAGGACAGTTGCAGAGAAGCTGCCAAAGCTGTGCTCAGAGCTCACAACGAAGGATTACCCTGGCCTTGCCAGAGCTCCAGAGCAGGTCTGTGTGTTCCAGCTAAGACATGGGTGTCAGGACCTAAGGAGGGCAAAGGGGACAAGGTCAGTTTTCCCTCCCTGATTTTTAATAGCACAGTGCCTCTTGCTTCTGGGAGACAACTACAAGCTCTTGCATTGGCTTCAATGACTGACTTGGAGGATGCATTTAGTGCCAACAACATCAACAGCTCCTCTGGCTTTGAATTATACCTGTATTAACGAGCCAGGGGAAGCGGATGCATCAGTTTGGGAGGGAAGAACAAGGAAGCTGGCTTGCTGCATCAGGAACTTACACTGAAGCTATGGGTGTGGTGCCTGAGCATCTAACCCCCAGCTGGCTGCTTCTTTCTCTCTGTATTTTTTTATTTTTATTTCATGTTCCAGGTCATCTTAGCCAAATCAGTTCCAAATCCTGTCAATTCAGCCTATCAATGCCCCATGTGCTCCATGCCCCAGGCTGGATACTTGCTGGTGATAGCACCAAATAGATTTGAACAATTGAGCAGAACTCAATTATTCAAATCCATGTGGCGCTACAACCAGCCAAGTATCTTCTTTCCCCAACTTTTCAGCCAGGGGCTTCAGATACTTCCAAAATCATGGCAGGCATCCTACGTGCAGGCCCAAGCCTGGAGGTCTTGGGTTTTGGATGCTCCTGAGAGTCACTTGCCCTTAACCAATAAGCTAAAGGAGCAAGTGAATCAGCCACCTCCTTCATTGGTGCTGAAGTCTCAGACACTGTCTACCACATCTTCTCCTGGCTTTCTCCCTGTTCTTGCCATTTATTACTAGTACCATCTGGAGATAGAACTAAAAGATGGAGTCTATATGTGCTCCTGTATTTAGAGGTGGGAAGAAGCACTATAAGAACCCTGAAGGGTCACTTATGGTGCTGGAGAACAGGTGTAAACAGCTACTAGGTTATATGATCTCTGATTTTTTTTTTTTTTTACTGGCCTTGAAGAGCAGCAAAATAGAAAGAGAAGAGCAAATAGTAACAAGCCTACATACATACCCACCCTGGCCCAGGAGTTGGAGTCAGAGCTTCAGTTGCAACCCAGACCATTACCCACCCCCCACAGCCTCTACTCCTCTGTCTGTCACCCTCCCCTGCTTCTGCTACTTATCCTCTGTCCTGGCTCCAGCCCAGGGTATACAGCACATGATCATTCTGGTCCCCACACATTTATACAGTGGTGGCAGCAGCTCCAACCCCAGCTGTGGGGCTGGGACCAGGAATGTCACCACTACAACCACTGCTGCTTGGCCAAGCAGAGGCCAGAGAGATCATATGCTCTGTGCCTCAGGCTGGAGCAGAGCCAGAGCCATGACATGGCAAGTGGTGGCTGGGGGATGGGCAAGTAGCAGGATAAGCCAAGTGGGAGGGGCAAGTGGAGGGGACAGGTATTGAGGGGACACAATCATAGAGGGACCTGTGGTGAGGGAAGGTATTGTGCGGGTGGGGTAGGCACTGAGCCATGCAGGCATCAGGGGGCAGGGAGCAGAAGGGGTAAGGGGCAAGAGTCAGGCCACTTGACTGTCCCGTCATCTGCCCCCCCTACTCCTGCCTGCCCCAAAACAGCAGTGGGGGGGGGGGGGGGGGGAAATAAGGAGACCCTCCAAGGGATGAAATTAAGATGCCCTTCCAATATTTAGATTCTATACATGGAAATTATAACAGTTATAATGTTTTCATGTATAGAATCTAATGGGAAGGTCATCTTCAATTTGAAATCATCTTGAATTCAGGTAAATACTGGAAGCAATCCCATTTACATGGACAAAGACAGCAGAATTGGGACTTTCTTAATTATCATTTTAAATCCCACTAGCATTGTGAGGTTCAGACAAAAGCTTTGAAATCCAACTGAGCTGTGTATAGTGTGAGTGTGTATTTACTATTTACTCAAATACAAGATGAGAATCTTTCCCCCACACACTTGTCATGGGGGGAGCCTCATCTTGGATTTGAGTATTGGCTTGGGGCAGATGGTAGCTCAGCTCCACCTTTGGCCCCAAGCTTGGAGCTTTGGCCCCTTTGCCACTTGCCCTGGGAATGGCTCATTTGGTGGGAGTAGGGGCAAAGGACCAGCGGGAGAACAGGGGAGATCGCATGGTGAAGGAGACCCTGAGTAAGCATGGGATCCAGGGAGTGGGGAGGCAGGCTGCAGGGGGGAGGAGGCTGTTGGGGAGACAGGCACAGGGGCAAGGGGCAGGAGGTAAGCACAGACTTGGAGGAGCAGGCAGCAGGGGGGCACATGGCAGGGGGCAAGTGGCATAGGGGAGGTACAGGGGCAGAGGGTTGGCCCCTTATCCCCTGCCACAGTAGTTTGCAGGTGAGGGGTGAATTTAAGATGGTCTTCCACTAATTACATTCTACACATGGGAAATTATAGCAAATTTATAATTTTCTATGTATAATATCTAATTATTGGGGGGATTGTCTTAAATTTCAAAGTCATCTTGGATTCAAGTAAATACAGGGGGTGTTTATAAAAGTAATTTTTAGTTCTTATGTAACTAACGTTTGGAAGGGCTAGACATTTTTAAATCTGCAGGTCCAGATGCCCTCCACCCAAGGGTGTTGAGGGAGATGGCACGGGTCATCGTGGAGCCCTTGGCCCGGCTGTATGAGCATTTGTGGTCATTTGGCCAGGTGCCAGGGGATTGGAAACTGGCTAATGTGGTCCCAATTTTCACGAAGGGGAGGAAGGAGGACCCAAGTAACTCTAGGCCTGTAAGCCTCACCTCGGTGCTTGGGAAGATCTTGGAGAGAATCATCAAGGAGCACATCTGTGGGGGGCCTGCAGGGGAGATTATGCTCAGGGGCAATCAGCATGGGTTCATCAAAGGCAGGTCCTGCCAGACCAAACTGATTGATTTTTATGACCAAGTAACTAAATCCTTGGATGATGGTGTC
>NW_005841893.1:2150612-2166010 GCF_000455745.1 Alligator sinensis
AGGGGGTCAGGCTAGATGATCTGTTCAGGTCCCTCCTGACCCTAGCTACTATGAAATGTAAGTATAAAAGAGTTTGTTTCTCTCTTTTAAAACAAAACTGTAGTTTTAAAAAAGTATTGGTTTTCTTTAATCTAGAGTTCTCTGCTTACTTTATCACAAATAAAAGTATTTTGAAAACTAGCCCAAATAAGAGCAATTTGCATGCCCTTAAAAATGTTCTTTCCTAAAGTTTACTAACCTGTTTTGAATACCACTGGCATCATTTTTTACTCCAGCGAAAATGGCTCCAATAATTATTCCCAGAACAGTTACTATACCTAGCTAAAAAATTCAAGCAAGAGTTCATGTTTTATTAGCAAGACAAGTATATTTAAAAGCTGTAATTTTATTTTTAAGATCTGTTACAGGTGAATAAAACTGTTGTGTAATATATCACGTTACCTATTAATATAGCATTTTGTCTAAGTTTACAAGGAAATCAAAATAAGCTGTGAAGCCTCATTTGTGCATTTTCTATAAAGGTTAATAGTAGCTATATAGCTAACTACTATATAGTTCAACTGCAGCTTGAAACAAACATTCAAACTGGCAAAATGAGACAAATGAACAGATAATTTCCCTCCCAGTAAAATTATATTAATCAGGAACCGCTGCGTCAATAATCAACCTTTATACACTTTGTGCATGTACTTTCATATCTGATGAAGTAAGCTTCAGCCCATAAAAGTTTGTGCTATATATTTATTTATTCATAAGTCTACTTTGGTTACTCTACAAGGTACAAATCTACCCTGTCTACTTCTCAATAATCAACTATAAGATTAGAATAGAAAGCAGGTGTGCAATGAAAACTTTGATAGCTCTAAAATAACTCAGTGTAATTCTAGAGACTAAGGAGTATACCAGAAAGTCAAGGAAGTGTGATACTTGGAGCAGCAGATGATGCAGGCATGTAAACTAATAAATCTGAAAATGCCATATTTCCCTACATACCACATGCCTCAAAAATAAAACGCACACCTTGGGAAGACTAATGAAAAGAAGTTCTTCTAGATTTATGGCTGCATACAGCAGGATCAGAACCTAATCTGTAATACACTTATCCTCCCTTACCAAAAGTTGAAACTGCATCTGCTGCTGAAGACTGGGCCTGCTGGGTGGATCTGGATTTTAAAAAGAACTAAAAACAGTCTGCAGGGCTGTGAAAGGCCAGAAGAGAGACCAGAAGTAATTAAACTTAAACTGCAATTTTTTCAGCACAATTGCCCAACAAAGGACAGCTTAATTGGTGGACCATCAAGACCATTAAAAAGACAGTAGGTCATTAACATCTGTTAAATGAAGAGTAATTAGCAGAAATTAAGTAGATTAAAATGAGCCATAGAGCCAATTGACTCTCTCAGTGCTGTCTGAATAGAAACCCAACTGATGCTATTTGGGCAGAAAATCAGCCTCCCCACCTAAGAGACACACGCTAATTTTTAGAAGGCAAATATGCATGTGGTATGTGAGTAAATATGGTATATGTTACTGAATAGCTCTCTTTGCTGCTGTTGGAAACTTTCCACCAAGTATTCTAACAAGCCAGTTAAAAATATAACCAAGAACATTTTTTTTCTATCTTTAACATTTTAAAGAAAATAATTAAATACTTTTGTCTCAAAACCCACTCCTAAGTCTTTTAGGTGTATTTCCTCATAGAAATATAAGATTTTACATAGTTTGTGAAGTTTATTTATATCTATTTGTGAATCTGTAGTTATAGCAAGTGTCAGAAGCTATGTTTCAAAAAAAAAAAAAAAAAACCAGAACAAAGTACCGGAAAAAGGTAACGCAGTGCAACAGGGAACCCTAACCCTGTTACCAGAAAGCAAGCCAGTGCCTTTAAGACTAGAACTTTCTGGGCACAGCCTGCTGGCAGGGTAGGAGTTAAAAGCGAGCCTTGCCAGCTAGTTAGGGGACCAGAAGGGAGGAGGCCAGAACTATAAAAACCCTGGGCTGAGCTGTCTTGGGCTTGGTGGCAGAAGGGGTGAACTCCTGATGACTCCCAGAGAACCTGCAGCAGTCTCACAAGAAGTAGCATAGCTGATGGTGGGAAGCAGAAGCCCAGAGCCTTGGAAAAATGTGAGCTGGCATACTGCCTTCCTTCATTTTATTTTTTGGGTATAGCCCATGGACTTACTGTTTGTGTTTGACTGGTAAACCAGTGGTTTGTGGTCGAGGCTGTAGGGAAGGAGGAGACCTCATTTGTGCCTTGGGGCGTAGTCATAAAAGGCCAAAGGGCCCAGTGCACTAATGGGTGCAGCCGTATAGGGTCCCAGTGGGTGGATCTTAGCTAATAGCCCAAGCCATAAGAAAGGGCCAAAGCCTGAGGAGGCAGAAGGCCCAACATCTTGGTGCCCAGGGGTGCAGGGTGAAAGGGGGCCAGAAGGTCTGGTGCCATAGAGTGCAAAAGGAGGGCCACGGGCCCAGAGAGTATTAAGGAGCTAGAGCCTCAGAGTCAAACCCTACCAGGTATGTTTAGGCTGGTAGGCCTAGCTAGAGAAAGACAGGGGAAGAACCCGTGGTGGTTGAGAACCCCAACACAGAAGTACAATAGGCAGTCTCCCACTTGTAAGAATATCTAAACAATATTTAAATCAAGATGCGGCAGACGAGTAAAGGCAGGATCCAAGACAAAATACAGAAGTGAAGTATTAAGGGACTTCAAGGGTGCCCCACATAGGCCACTAGAATGCTGCTGGGGATGGCAACCTGTTACAAGCAGGGTGGCACATTAGAGCCTACCCTGTTTTGACACATATGAGGTTTTGTAGGCAATAACCTACATCTTCAGATGCTGGGAATGGAATATCAGAAAGTCACTTTCTGAATTTCTGAACCAGTTGGTGTATAAGGGCATTTATACACATGCTCAAGGAGTGGAGTGGGGGGCACTTTAATTAGAGTGGCTCCTGGAGCATCTCATGTATCAGTGCCCCCACATTTTAAAATGGCAGCAGAGGCACTTTATCTAATTCTTAGATAAAGCATCCCCACCACCATTTTTAGGTGCGGGGACGCTGATAAACTAGATGCTGGAGGCTGCTAGAGTGCAGTAATTACCATGCTCCAACAGACTCAATTAATCAAGTCTGCTAGCTGCTCATGTATAGGCGCTACCTTGACCTATCTCCTACCTGTCTTCCAGATTAACATAGGAACCACCTCAGAACAGAGTACAAAAGTCATAAAGTCATAGAGAAAAAGGACTGGAAGGCACCTCCAGGGGTCATCTAGTCCAACCCCTGCTTGAGGCAGAATCATCTCATCCAAATATTCCCAGAGGACTTGCTTTCTGTTAGGTCCATGGTTAATGCCTTCGTAGCTTTCTTAAATTTAATACTAAAAGTGTTGCCATTTAGTCTGACCTACATAGTGTACATCACAGAATATCTCACAGCAACTCCTGCATCAAGCCCAATAATTTGCAGTTAAACTCCAGCATATTTTATAGAAAGACAACCAATCTTGAGGTAAAAATTCCACTATGTCTTTGGTTATCCATTCCCCTGGTTAATTATCTTCATTGTAAAGAAAACACAGCCAGAATTTTATTTCCAGGTTGTCAGATTCAAGCTTTCGTCCACTTTGCCTTTGTCTGCCATAGGTCTGTCCAACTTCTAAGCACTTAGAGGCCATACATGCCATGGGCTGCACCAGTGCAAGCCACTTTTCTCCCTGGTTGCAAGCTGAGTAGTTACCCTCTTTCTGTATTCCATGTGTGGGCACCCTGGACTCACCCTCAGCTCCACAACCATAGGCTTCCCTGCTGTATTGCATCGTGAAAGTCCAGGGCCACAGGCTCCCCCGATACCAGGGCCAGCCCATCCTATTGTGTAAAAATTGTGGCTCCAGGGGGCCCCGCAGCTAAGGAGCCCCCTACATCTGGCTACTTGCCACCCCTCCCCCCCCACTAACTTCTTCGGGGCAGGGGGCCCCAAAACTATTTCTTGCAGGAGGCCCCAAAAAATTGTGGGCCAGCCCTGCCCAGTACTATGGACTGTGCTGCCCCGCATCATCCACATGGGCAGAGGCAGGAAGCAGAAGCTGAAGGAGGGAGGGAGAGCCCAGAACTCCACACTGCTGTTGCAACAGGAATGATTGAAGGGGTGACCGCCAGGAGGGAGCCTGGGGACTACAAATTAATGCCTCAGAGGCCACGTGTAGCCCACAAGCTGCCAATTGGACAGATCTATGTCTACTAAATTTAAAAGGCTTCCAGGATAAGGTGTCTTCTCTCTGGATAGGTGCCCATGGGCTAAATTGAATATATTGATCTAAGGTTCTCAGCTGGAAGGACTGTTTATCCCTTGAATCATTCTTGGGTCTCTCTTCTGAATCCTGACAAATATTATCACCCTTTTTAAAATGTAGGAACCAAAATGGGCTATAATTTTTTCACCAGGAACAATGTGTTTTCCCTATTTTACTCTGTATTCCCTTTTTTGCCACAGAAATGAAATGAAAGATCATGTTTAGCTAGTTATCTATCAAGATCCCTGAATACAATTCAGAGGCTTTACCAGTTCCCCATCTTGTAAGTATGATTAACATTCTTTTGCTCCTAGATCATGCATTAGTTGGCATTAAAATGCATGTTGTTAAATGATACCTGATACAGTTACCCATCCTCTTCACCATTCACTACTCCACCAATCTTTTTGTCCTATGCAAATACTATCAAGCATGGTTAAGGTCATTAATAAAAAATTGGAATAGTGTTGGGTCAAGAACTGATCCCTACTTAATTCAATTAAAAAAGGATGGCACACTGTTAATGTTGCTGTTATAATATATTAGTTGGTTTTAATTGATTTAGTACATGCTATAATGATTTTATAGTGCTTATTTTTAACTGTAATATGTGGATCCAATGCCAACATCCTATGGAAGTCTAAGTACCTTGTATCAATCTAGTAGTTTTTATCACGTAAAACCTGTAACTTTATCAAAGACTGATATGCAGTGGACTCAATGAAAAGTATTTTTCATATAAGCATGTTAACTAGAATTTTATCCTTTAGTTCTTTATTGCTTTGACAAGAGGACTTTTCAGTCATTTCAGCGCTTGTTAAACCTTTCTTCCCAGAAGTCACTAGGTTTCAAAGCTGTGTTGGGACAGCTCCTCTAGAAATATCTATAAAAACAAGCTGTGTTTTTTTCATATTCTTATTGTTCATATTATTTTGAAAGATCCTTGGTGTTTGTTTAAATGTGTAGCTGATGCTCTGAAAATGTTAGCAAGATGATTGAAAGGCCATAATTCAGCAAATTAACCACAAAATATGCCTATCTGAGGAAACTATAATTTGAACTTCAGATTGCAAAGGCTTGGTTATACAACAGCAAAACTAGCATCTTTTCCCTTCAACTGGTTGCTCTGCTGCAGAGAAACACTAGTGGTAAAAAAAAAAAAAATTAATTTAATACAAACTGATGAAAGATCATGTCCCACATTTTATACAAAAATAAATCTTCACAGCTTATTTACTAATGAGGTCTCTGAATCATCCCAGTTCAAATAAATATATTGATACATAATAATGCATATTTAATAACTACACCAATAACCTTTAATTAATTAGACAAAGTCTAATAAAGAAAACAGACTTTTTTGCTGAAATATCGAAACTGATTTTCTCTCTAGCTGTGTACACACATTCACATACTCTGGGAAAATCCTTTCAGGTTTGTTCTCTTGGTAGAGAAACTTACCCAGAGCCACATGTACAGTCATTCAAATGCTGAGGCCCTGAAGAGCAGACAGGTTGCAGTGCTGACACTGTATAGCCAGATGGAGGCCCTGTGCACACATCTCAGCATGCTCCCTTAGTCCACCTGGCAACAGATGGCAGCAGTGCATAGAGCAGTACTGACTGACTGAACCAAACTATGCATGTTCAGCCTGTGTTTCCCTGTAGCACAACATGGATATTCTCAAGGGAACATGTTCTGCTTCTTGCTGGAGCAACAGAGTCCAGCAAGAGAGAGAGTCTCTCTGGGTGGGGAGAGAGAATGCTGGAGGACTATGTTCTTTTTTGAGAAGCACAGCATGTAGATATTCACTGTCCCAGGATAAATTCTCCTAGAAGTGATTTAACCAGTTGTTACCCAGGTTATTTTTCTCCTGGAGCAGCCATTTTTACTCTGGGAGAAAAGGCTTGAACATCTGTAAATTTGTGATTTCTCCTGGAAGAGTAGCGACTCTTCCAAGACAAACTGAATGTTTCTACAAGGCTTCTGCTGAAGCAGAAAAGAAATTTGTTTTTAAAACTATGATGTTATGAGTACATAATTCCCATAGCAGATACAAGATTGCTGTTAAAATTAATCTGAAATTAGATTTTTCAATTTTTTCCCAAGTCTAAAGATAGATTCAATGTTGGATTTAAGAGAATAACTTCAACCATATTAATAATTTAATATAATAACTGAAAGTCTTTTAAAGCTTCCTAGATTCCAGATCAATTGTAAATATTAAGCAAACCAAAACACACGTTTTTCCTACAGATAAAAACATTATCAATGGGTTTAGTGATATAATCAAAATGCTTAAAATCTGTAGATCAACAGTTTTTAAGAATAAGAACAAGTGATGAAAAACTCAGCAAAAACTATGGTATCAGGCAGTTCAGTCATATTTAAGCATGTGTTGCAAAAGTCTTTACACTATAAAGCACTTGATCCATGGTACTGTATTGCTAAGAACCTGCTGAAAGGATCAAATGTCAGGGATAATTCAGCCACTAAACCAATTGTAGTGGGGAAAAAAGGATCAAATCAAGACCAATTGGAGCAGATTAGTAAAAAAGACTTAGTTAATTCTGTACCACTTACAGAATGAAAATCCATTCTTAATGATGTTTGGGAGAAAAGCTTGTGAGAAAAAAGTCAGGACCATTAACCCTGGAGCATTATAAAGCTCTTGAGAGTATAATTCTTGTCACAAGGTCAAGCTTTTACAAAGCAATTATTAAGGATAGCCATAATATCAGCATACACACACACACACACACAGAGCTTAAGAATAGATTTTTCCTATGGTAATCATTTTGTCTACTTGAAAAGTCTTGCGTATTTTTTTTAAATTGTCTGCAAATACTTTGATAGTGCCATTTAAGCACAGGTCAGAGTAGGGAATGATGAGATGTTCCAGTTCTTTGGGTGCAGACAGACATAACACTTAAACCATTCCAAGAATGCCACTGATTGAGAACTAGTTAACAACTGTACCTAAATAGAAGTGTCTACACATGCTCTGCTAAGGGTTTGAAGTAGAACCCACATCTTTTAGGGACAGCACTGCTGTTGAAAGCCAACAGGGGGTGGTAAGGAACCCAGACCATCATGACTTCCAGGAAAGAGTGGAAGGGTTGCCAAGTCCTGGGGGGCCCTATGGCCCCCTGCTCGTGGTTCCCAGGGGGTTATATGCTACTGGGAACCTCCATGATCTCCATGGCTCTTCAACCCCTGCCTTGAAAACCAAGCTGTCAATTTCACCTCCCTGCTAGAAACCCTGAACTTCAGGCTCATTTGGGGTAAGAGGAGTAGAGGAGTTGCCAGCTGCTGCGGAGAAGGGGGTGGAGGGTGTGCTGTGTGGCTTGCCTCAGAATCTGGTAACTCTTCTACTCGTGGTGCTCACCCCAGATGAGCCTGGCACCTGACTGCAGGGTCTCTAACAGGGAAGTGAAACTGAGAGCATGTCTTTCAAGGTAGGGTTTGAAAAGCTACAGAGATTTTAAGGGGGGTCCAGAGCGCAAAGCCCCTCATCACCTAGCCAGGGCAGATCCAGAGGGGGTGCAGTGACATACTACTGAGCATAAAGGGGAAGGGAGAGGTGGCAAGAGTGGCAAGGGTAAATGAGGGGGCAGGACTCTTGCTTGATCTAGGGACTTTAAAAAGTTCCTGCTTCTGTTCCTGCAGTCTGCCCACTCTGGGCGCAGAGGAAGCTGGGAATGGAGGTTTGGACAATCGTGTTCTGACTGCATTCCAGAGCAGCCCCTTGCCCTGCATGTGTTTTGCGGGGAGGGGGTTAGGAGTGGTGCCATTTGGGATGCATGAAGGACTGACCAGATGCCAGGCATGGAATGCTGTGTCCCCACATAACACTGAGCCAATTCCCAGAAGATTGGCTCAAAATAGTACTTGCTTTTCCTGGTGTGCTTTTGAAAAGTTCCAGGAAGATTAAGCTAGTCTTAAATGGCCTGCACCTCCTGATTCTGGGGGCTTTAAATGCATTTAGAATATCTGAGCATTATATCTGTCCACACTCAAAGAGGCGTTCTGATAGAACATGGCTTTCTGCTCTAGGGCAGGGGTGGGCAAAATAGGGCCCGCGGGCCACATCCAGTCTGCAAGGCCATTCTATCTGGCCCACAGGGCCCCTAAAAAATTTAGAAAATCAATATTTACCTGCCCTTGGTTCCTGTCAAAAATGACAGGAGCCAAGGGCAGCAGGACCCAGGGGAAGCCCAGTGGGCTCCCACAATAGCAGGGCCTGCCCAGCCCCGCCCCCGCCCAGCCGGAAGGCCCAGCAGGGGCTTATGGCCTGGGAGCACATGGCTGCCCCATGCCGGAACCTCAGGTAAGGGGCAGGGGGGAGGGCAGGGGAGGACCCCGGGCAGGGAAGGAGCCTGGGGAAAAGTGGCCCAGGGAAAAGCTGAGCATGGGAAAAAGTGGCCCCTTGCCCACCCGGTGCCCTGTGCTGCAGCCTGCCTGTGCCTGCTCAGGGCAGGCCCCCGCGCGGCGCGGGGGGGGTGGGGGAGGGGCCACTTTTCCCCAGGCTCAGCTTTTCCCCGGGCTCCTTCCCTGCTCCTTCCCTGCGCGAAGGAAAGTGGTCCTTCCCCCCACCTCAGCTGGTGCTCTCTGCTGCAGCCACTTGTAGCCCATGCGGGGTTGTCCTAAGCAGGCACAGGCAGCCCCAGGCGGGGTGCGAGTGGCTGCAGTGCAGGGCGCTGGGCACGGGGCCGCTTTTCCCACCCTGTGCTCAGCACCAGCTTGTAACTCGGCCCCGCTGCCAGCCTGGGCCCCACACCAGCTCCAGACTTGCTCATTGGGGCTGTGCACGACGACAGCAGCTGCGGCCTCCCTGCTTGCTGCCCCAGGCAGTGTTTGCCCCCGCCGCCTCTGGGCTGCCCAGTGTGCGAGCTCTGGACAGGCAGCAGCAGCAAACACTGCCCAGTGCGGGAAGCAGAGGGGCCGCAGCTGCTGCCGCCACGTGCAGCCCTAACGGGCGAGCCCAGAGCCACACAGAGCTCAGGCTGGCAGTGGGGTGGGTTACAAGCTGGTGCTGAGTGCAGGGAAAAGCAGCCCCTCGCCTGCCCCGTGCTGTAGCTGCTTGCAGCCTGCATGGGGCTGCCTGTGCCTGCTCAGGACAGCCCCGAGCGGGCTGCGAGCGGCTGCAGCAGGGAGTACTGGCCATGGGGCAGGCGAGGGGCCACTTTTCCCCATGCTCAGCACCAGCTTCTTCCCTGCTAGCGAGCAGGGGGTCAGGGCTGTGTGCTACCCCCCGCCAGTACCGCGGAGTTGGGGGGCACTGGGAGTGAGTAGGCGCGGGAGCCAGCGGGAGCACAGGGCCCGCACCGGTGTCCCAGGGCCAGTGCCGGCGGAGCCCAGAGCAGGGTGGCAGGAGCGCAGAGTCCCAGCTGGCAGGGGCTCTGTGGAGCCAGGCCAGGTCCCCACTTTCCTTGCTGGTGCAGCCCAGCCCAGCTCCACAGACCCCTGCCAGCCTGTGCCCTGCTTTAGGCCCCGCCAGTGCTGGCCCTGGGACATTGGTCCCAAGACATTGGGACATTGGTCCCAAGATGGTGACCAGGGGGCGGGGCACCTGTCATGGGGCAGGGCTACCCATGTGGCCCTCGACAGCCTGCCAAAACTGAGTAAGCAGCCTGAAATAATTGCCCGCCCCTGCTCTAGGGCATGCAGAACTGGCCTACCTGTTACTGGGCTCCTTTATAAGGTAAAACCTATTCCCCACTCTGTTGGTCAGTTCATAAAAGGGGCAGAACCAGCATCCCACTTCCTGTCTGCCTCTCCTCTCTCCCCTTTATAACATGGTGCATGAAATTGCAATCAGAACAAAAAGGGAAGAGTCCCTGTAGTCTCCTTGTTATGGAGCCTATGATTTTGGTTGATCATAAAAGGGGAGGAAGAAGGGGGGGACGACACACAAGTGAAGAAAGACTTCAAGTACCTTCCTCTTCTCACAGCACACCTTTTTATGGGTGTAGCTGGATCTGGCTGAAGTAACAGTAAAACATATCACTGGATGCCATTTATGTTATTTGTTGTCCTAAATCTATCAATTTAATGTAATGTATACTTTGTACCATTTGCTGCTCCAGAACTGTATAATTTCATTCAAAACCTATAATATGATGGACAAATGTAAATAACACTGATGTTTTATTATTGCTATCTTTAATTACTTGTCATATCTATACTATGATAAATCTAGAGAGGTATCACAAATGCAGAGTAATAATTTAAGGTCCAGACTGTGACACCCTCACTACTTTAACATGAGCATTCCCATTTATATCAATGGGACTAATTGCAAAGAATAAGATAAAAAACACATTTATAAATGTAGCATATGCTGACCTAAAGAATCAATCTTATTTTCACTAAGGCTATTGGGAATTTTGTCTGTGTACACACTATAGGTTTTCATCTAATTTGTTTCTGAGATCACAGGTTATGAAATTAAATCTATTATCATACATATAGCATTCTGACCTTATTGCATAGTGAAATTATGTAGTTATGTTGGATTCTGTAGGAGAAAATATTTTTCTATCCCAGGTATTAGTAATTAGCATGAGTGACAAGAGCAGTTTTAAAAAGCATAAATGAATTATGGGGTTCTTTGTAAATATGACCTATGTAAGGACTTTAAAAGTGTCTATTCAAAGGCTAAGCAGATGGATTTTATTTTACTGCCTAATTTTTAGAAACCAGCATTACATACTTCAACTCAAATAAAGTAAATGTAACTCAAGTAAAGCTCAACTCAAGTAAATACTTAAGTAAAATGACAATATACATTTATAAATGTTCTCATTCTAATGATTCATGACAGTTACCTGGGCTGTGGAGTTTTGTGGATTTCCTATCAAGTTTTTAAATGTACGTCTGGATACCCACTTGAGCTGGTGAAAGAAGGATGTGCTGTATGTGATTTTTTTTAAATCTGAGCTGATCATTTTATGCTCCAAAGGCAGTTTCTCTAATTCATCTTTTGTTTCTTTGTAGTAAGAGGAATTGGAATACAGATCTGCTAATGCCCTTCCAATAGTATCATCACCACTGACCTCTTCATAGGTCTCTTCAGCTTAAAAAGAAAAATGTAGTTGCAGCAGTTAGCTAAGGATATAAAAAGTTTGTGGCAGTTTGTGTACTTGGAAGGGTCTCCTCCCCTATTGTCTCAATAATGCTACACATCATCTCCTAAATGTTACTTAACAAACAAAAAAATAGAAATGACACTAAATTAGTGTCCTGAATCCAAACATGGTGAACTTCAAGACAATACAGATCAGAATTCAAACCTCAAAGCTTGTATCTATGTCTACATTGGGCTCAAGGGACACCTCAAGTTTGGAAAAGTTCCAGCATAGATCCAAATTCAAAATCAGATCAAATCAGATCTACATCTACAAATATCAAACATGGCTGAAAAAGTAAAATGAAGTAAGCAAGATGAAATGAGTTTCTCGATAGTGTAACAAGACAATGTATGGTAGAACATGCACAGGTCATGAACCAGAATCTATATCATTATATCTGTTGAAACTAGGTTTTTGGGAATGTTGACAATTGTGCTCAGGGATCTATCATTTTTCTCTTTCACTTGTCTAGGACTCGGTCCAAAAAGGAAACATCAACATCATAATTCAGTCCAGGTGCAGTTCCATCAGTTAGTGCAATGGTGGAAGTGCAGGCAGGATTCAGCATTCTTAACACCATGATATAAAGATCTTCTCAAAGTAATGTTAGGTGACTGTGGTAAAACACCTAAGCCTTGTTAACACCTAAGCCTTGTTAGCTTCTTTGATTGCTGTCACCAATGGAGTTGCACTGATAAAGAATCAAAAGTTCAATTTTTACTAATATAGATGTGGCCTCTCTGTTAAATGTCTAATGCAGTGATTCTCAACCAGGGTGCCACACAATGTTAGAATGTTAGCACTGTTAGGTGTGCAAATATAAGTCACAAAATAAGCTCAGAGATTTCCAACAGAAATTCATAGTACAGTATTAAAAACATTCTGATCTATTGTGATCTTTTGAGTTGTTTGAAACAGAAGTAGTGCTTAATTCTTGTTTGTAGTAAAAAAGTAGAGTGAAAACGAAGAGCTATCATTTTCTCTTTATGCTTCTATAAGGAGTTTGCATTTTGTAATGCAACTCCCCAAGAAGTTCCCTGACAATATGAAGTTGGGGATGCTAAGTTATAACTGTGACAGCTGAACCCTGCTCTTAACTGTGTATCCACAAGTAACTTTGAATGCAAGATGGGAAACAGTGCTTAAGAAATCTGAAATATAACTTTTTTAACAATGATTGTCTCAGTTCTTAATGTGTTGTAACATCTCATTTATTTGCACATTCTGGAACCATTTCAAAATTGCTAAAATCCATATTTTCAATTATCTAGGTGGGAAAAAACATATTTTTCAACATGTTGCTGCGTTTTTGGTTGTCGCTGTGTTAGTCTAAGGACATATAGGCAGGCAAGGTTCTTTGCGTAGATGTGATATCACAACTCAGTCTAATAAAAGATATTGCATCTACGCAAAGAACCTTGCCTGCCTATTTTTCACAAATGCAAAATTCCCCTTTTCCCTATAGTAAAATAATCATACCTGACCAACTGGGCATATTGGTAAAGTCTGATCTGCTCATTGTTACAGCAGTTGAGTCTCCATTAATAATATCCAGGATAAAATCAGCAGGATTGTTGTATGGCTCACACTCATAACCTAGAAAGAAATAATATCAAGTCCACAGAAAGTCATTCAGTAGATCATAAAAATGTGTTGTATAGACAAAGAGCAAAATTAGGAAAATGGCCTTGAAAGGAAAAGTTAGATATCTCCTCAATATCTAAAGCTGTTATCTAATAAGGCGAGCACAAATGAAGCCAAAAGCTAACAGTGGGCCAGAACTTTACACTTCAGAATCAGATCTAAATTTCATAAAGTTCAATACCTGAGAATACTGCTGAATCCCTGACCCTCCAAATCCCCAGGAAGAACTGGTAACCTGAAGTGCCTTTGGCCATTTGTATTTTGTTCAATGTTTGGAATCATTTCTATTTTGTGAACCTTAAAACAATTCTCTATGCCTTTTTGACTTCCATATTGGATTATTATAGGGGGGTTCCCATGAGGCTACCTGTAAAGTCTGTTTAAGGTATAGACAGATGTAAGAATTATACTGATTATTGAATTATATTGGTATGTATCATTACAATGCAACTGTTACAGATGAATCTTCCTGTAGCAAAACAAATGTACTGTCAGTTTAAATATTTTATCAAGATTAAAATTATAGCCATTCAGCTCATTTGTATTGCTGCTGGAGAAGGCAGATGTGACAGTTACCTCACAACAGCTGAGGCATGCTTCTGGGCAGCACCTCTCCACCCCTTCTTTTAAACTGACAAAAAGTTAGGCCTGCCTACAGTGTAGAAACTACAATGGGTTCTGAATGCAGCCTCCCACTACCTATTAGCGTAGGTGCTCAGGGGCAGATCCAGAAGGGGTGCAGTAGCACAGCTGTACCCTCTCCTTTTGGACTGGACCATACCACAGGAGCCTCTGAGGACTTTTTCAAGTACCTTAAGCAGTTGAAAATCCTCTCTCCCTTCCCCTTCCTGCTCAAAGGCATGTCCCCTCCCTGCCCCTTCCCCTAACCTCATTGTTCGGAGGCAGGAAAACACCAGAGCCATTCTTGCCCACCGCACAGAGGCTTGGCTCAGCTGGGGATGGGGACAGCGGCAGCACACCTGCTCTGGGACTGGGCAGGGTGGAGGGAACTACTCTCCAGCCACCCTGTTGTCACTGTCCCTTCCCCAGCTGAGCCCAGCCCACGCTAAACCTGGGTGGCTCTGGAGCTTCCCCACCCTGCAAATGGTGGAGAAAGCCACAGTGGCAGGCAGGGGGCAGGAGGAAGAAAAAGGGGAGAAAGCATGCCTCTGAGCAGGAAGTGGAAGGGGGGGATGTTCACCCACGTTAGGAACTGAGTGGAGGAGACTGGGAGCAGGGGGTGCAACCACCACTGCAGTATGGGTTACTGCTCCTGCACCCCCCTTTGGGACATCCTAGATCTACCTCTGTAGGTGGTAGGGAAGGTCTGAACAGAATTGCCATTTCTTGGTGCAGTTCAAGGTATGAATATTAATCTGTCAAGATTCATATCTACAAGATTTGGTGCTTAATGCCTAGTGCATTTTTGTCTATTTAATTTTTAACAGCTAATGTGCTCTTGCTGAAAAGTCCTTATCATATGCAAAAATATGGGATATGGAAGCATGTTTTTCCTTGTGCAGAGAACCAATGACTATGCAACATGCCTATCCAATTGATCTGACAGAACCTACAGGGAAAAATGTATGTATAATTTTAAGCATGTTCACACCATGGCTACAATATCTGAATCATAAAATATGGGTAGGAAATATTTATTTAAATATTTAAAAGTGTAATTCCTTAATAGTATTCCATATGATAGACCCTTTTAGTGCAAACTTTATGGGAAAATAATTAGCCCTTATGACACATGACCACTCTGTTCTTGGAATATACATTTTATACCATAGTCTACAATGTCAAGGATCATTGCCTAAGTAAACTATGTATCCTTTTCATTTCTTTAATAACCAAATGAGTTTAAAAAATAAGTTTTGTTTCCTTATTTATGCAGAACATAACGTGCTGGAAGTCTTCAGCATGATTCTTCTCAGTGCCCAACACTGTGACTAAAGCTACCTATGAAAGCTTACCAATGGATTTGAAATACTGCATAGCTGTCTGAGCAGGGCCATGATATAACAGCCTTCCTGCAGCTAGTAATGTCAAGGTGTCAAACAATTTGAATATGGAATACCGGGGCTGATGAATGGAAAAGACTATTGTTTTCCCTTGTCTTGCCATCCTGAATGCAACAGAAGAAATAGAAGAGATATATTAAACACTTCTAGTTTTTCTTTTCATCTTTATATTTATTTCTGCTATCAATGGCCAATAGTAATCATACCCATGACTATGAATAGGTACAAATACATTGGAGTAAACCACTGAGGTCAAGTCCCAATTTTTACTTAATTCCTATGTGAGGAAATTGACTTCAGC
>NW_005841893.1:2166041-2197311 GCF_000455745.1 Alligator sinensis
GAGATTGCTTGAGTAAAAATAGAACAAAATGAGGAGTAAACATCTTAGAATCTGACTCAATTCCCATGCTATTTTCTTATAATGAATTATTCTCAGGATGTATAATTAAAGTTGCATTATCCTGCTATTGCTTTGATAGCTGAAAGGAGGTAAAAATTTAGACAATTTCCAAGAAGAAATAATAAAAGGCAGCACTTGGCCTCAATTTATATTAATACAAAATAGATCTAGCAACACAGGGTAAAAAAAATATATTTTTTAAAAACTTTGATGGAGCAAAAATGTAATTAAAAGGGCCAAATTCTAAGCCCTTACTAGGCATGACAAAAAGAAATATGGGCATGATCACATTTTGTTCAGACTGTAATTTCCCAAGCCTACAGGACAAAGTAATCCTTGTTATTACTGAAGTGTAAGCCTGAGATAACTTGCAGTGATTTTCCTTCGTGAGGTATAGCATGTCCTCCAAACCAAAAACATATGCAGGGCAGATAACAGAGGGTGAAGAATGAGAATAGGCAGGGCAGATAACAGAGGGTGTAATGTTAATATTACATTTTTTCCCCTTAGGCAGAACCTTCAAAAGGATTTTCTTGTTTGCCCAAAAAACCCTGTCACTTGTGCATTGAAAGCTGTGGGACAGAAGATAGAGCCTGATCCCCTGAAAGCAGATTTAGAAGGAAATTCCAAGTGCACAAACCTGCAGTTGCCATTGCTTTAAATAGGGATAAACCAAGGAGACTATTAAAGGCTGTGTACATATAATCTAATGTTATAATTGCAAGTGAGGAGTATATCTCTATCCAAACGGATTCTTCATTCCCAGTGATTCTATTGCAGTCACCTTTTCAAGAGCAACAAGACAGCATTGGCAGTGCTGGCATCCAGTCCTGTTGTTGGTTCATCTAAGAACAAGACTGCAGGGTCAGTAATGAGTTCCATTCCAATATTGGTCCTTTTTCTTTCTCCCCCTGAGACGCCACGAATTATACTGGTGCCAACCTAGTGCAAATAGAGTATCATGTCCTAAGAATAAGGTTTCTTTGTAAATAATTTTGTTAAATATGTAAAAATGCAAAAAAAATTAGTGCTTCAGGTGTTAGATCAGATATTAAAATGTAAATGAAACATAAAACATTTACATGGTTTATCTATAAAACGCATCAAAATAAAAAATATGAAAAATGAGTGATTTTCAACAAATATGTTCTTAAAAAAAATTAAATGTGTAAAATATATTTAAAAAAATCAATATAACATAGTATGTTATAAAAGTAAAATGAGAAAATCATTTTATACAGCTATAAAATCATTAGTCTATACAGCTAATCACAATGACTTCTAAAAACCTCAGTGTAAAAAGTGACTATACAAACAGCTACCTAAAGGGAGGAGGGAGCTAGAGGAGGGGACGGTCTTATCATATTTTAGCATTTTTCTCCTAGAAGGAATCATAGAGATCCTACGTGGGTAGAGAAGTGGAAGAAAGAGAAGGTGAAGGTTTGAACAGTGATTCAAACATGACAAACCTGCTGCTGAGACTGAGGATCTTGGAGTAAATTACACTGGAGAAACAGAGCTGTTTTGTTAAGAAGATGGCAGAACTGAAGGGGAGGAAGACAAATGTGAAGTGGAGAAGATCAGCATGGTCACAGGTTTTTTGCCTCAGTTGTGGGGGGAGGGGAGAGGGCATGAAAAAAGCAGCTGCTGCCAGCCACCATGTGATCATGTTCACAATGGCACCCAGAAGCCACTGGCTAGAGACAGAAGTTACACATAAACCGGTTTAATTTTTCAGAAACTGGTTTAAACCTGTAACAGGAGAGAAGCTCAGTGCACATAAACTAGTTTCATAATGGCTGAAACTAGTTTAAGATAAACCTGGTTGACTGTAGTATCAGACTTAACTGATTTACGTCAAACCAGTTTATGAAACTTCTGTCCCAGACCCATTGTCCCTGTGCCCATGTGTTGGTTGTGTCCCTATGCTGCTGGTTCCACAATACAACAGAAAGAGGTAGTTGTCTGTGTTAATCTGAAGTTAGGCAGAAGGCAGGGCAGGGTGGCACTTAGGGCATCTTTAAACATGCACCAGGGATGGGGGAGGGGCACTTTAATTACAACAGCTCTTGGGAGCCGCTGTAATGAAAGTGCCTGCAGTGTCTCATGTATTCAGCGTCCCATGCTTCAGAATGCTGACAGGAGGCACTTTAACTAAAACTTGTTTGATGAGTTTTAGTTAAAGTGCCCTGCCTCCCTTTTGAAGTGTGGAGACACTGAATGCATGAGACAGCAAAGCTGCTGGAGAGTGCTATTTAGCACACTCCAGCAGACTCAATTAATCGAATCTACTTGAACATGCTGTAATTACAGGGCATCGGAGCAGACATCCTTCACATCTACAGGCATCCTAAGAGACTGACTGGTTGAAAAAGGAATAAGCTTTCCTAGGCAACAGCATACTTCATCAGATGCTAAAGAAGGAATGAAGGAAACAGATGCTGTGGGTATGCCATGGTTGGCGATTGGTAAAGTGAATCTTTTATGGAAAAGTCAAGGGCAAAAGAATCAAGTTTGAAAAGCAACACAAATCATATGAATAGAAGGAAGACAGTCCAGAGCATAAAAAGCTGTGGACACACAAGAAGTGCAAAAATGACAGGCATGACTAGGATCATATGAAAGTAGGGCTTAGAGGTACCTCATGAGATCATCTAGTCGAGGCCCGTGCTCAAGGCACAATTATCCTTCATTAAACCATCCAGGCCAACCTGCTCTTGAAAATTTCCATGGATGATAATTCCACATCTTCTCTAGGTAGCCTGTTCCAAAGCTCCAACTTTCCAGCCTAACTTTTCTCTACTGTAGTTTGGGTCTATTGCTTCTAGCCCTGTCCCCTACAAGCCACAGTCTATCTCCATCATCTTTATAATCATCCTTCAGGTATTTGAAGACTGTTATCAGCTGGACACAGTACTCCTGATGAGGCCTTACCAGTGCTGAACAGAGTGGAAGAATCACTTCCCTTGATTTTTAAGTGATGCTCTTGTTAATACAAGCCAGTATGCTGCTGGCTTTTTTTACAAGAGCACACTATTGACTCATATTTAGTTTATGGTCCACTGTAAATCCCAGGTCCTTCTCTGTAGTACTAAGTTTAGCCAGATGATCCCCAATCTGTATTTTTGCATGCAATTATTCCATCTCAAGTGCAGGATTTGCACTTGCCCTTGTTTCACCCGATTGACTGCAGATAATTTTTCCAGTCAATCCAAGTAATTCTGGATCTTCCTCCAAAGTACCCTCAACCCAACTTTGTGTCACCTGTAAATTTGCTAAATCTGCATTCAGTCCCATCATCCAAATCATTAATGAAGATATTAAATAATACCTGACCCAGGACAAACCATACCTGACCCTGGGGAACCCCACTTTGATACCTCTTCCCAACTAGACAGTGAACTATTGATAACTACTCTTTGAGCATGATGATCCAACTAGTTATGTATCCAATTTACCGTACTTCTGTCTAGTCTGTATTTCCTCAGCTTGTTAATGAGAATATAGTGGGAGACGGTATCAAAACCCTTTCTAAAGTCAAGGTATATCATAACCACTGCTCTCCCCCCATCCACAGAGCCTGTCACCTTATAGACGGAAGTAAGGTTGGTCAGGGGCTAATAAGTGATGCAGGAAAGGATCAGGTGATGGTCAAAGAGGGAAACTCAGGAGAGAGTTCAGAAAGTAGTGCTAGTAAAGACCAAGTTAAATGAAGGACCCTTTTAGTGAGTGGGAAAACCAAACCACACTACAAGGCAAATTAAGGTGAAGGTGAGCAAATATCCGGATTTACAAGTGTATGGATGGTACAATAATTGGTAGGATCTGGGGGAGCAGAGTCAGAGAGTAGTTCAGTCCTGATAAGTGATTATGAAAATATGCACCTTCTTACAGGACAGATCTGCTCCTTGTACATGCAGAGGCATTTATACTTATGTTCAAGAGAAACATGTTTTTATTAAATTTTACTTCTTTATGAAATTATTAAATCATTTTTTTTCACAGAATTTTTTACTAAATTCCAATTGTTGAGCCAATCAGTAAAGTTTCTGAATCTCCCATTCACACAATGAGATTACAAAAATATTGCTAAGGCATAATTCACAGCCAGAACCTTTATAATTGGTGATGATGTGCAAAAAAAAAGGAAAGAACCCAGCTTCCTTTATGGAATCCATAATTTGTCTATATGATTTGTAAACTGTAATTTACATATATTGTAAATTAACACATGTAACGTGAAAATAATTGCAAGATATTAAACCCACAATTAACTTTTTTCAGAAGTCAAACTTTGTAGTAGAAACACACTTTAAAGTTGCCTCAACTGTCAGATATTTCTGATTTGAAATTACATTTTAAATTCTTTGTTTGGTAATAGTAAATGCCATGACATGTTATGCCATTACCTTGGAATCTGCCACTTTGGACAAACCCAGTTCCAGGATGATCTGGTTAACTCGTTCTTTTTTTTCCTGTTCAGGCACAGAAGTCGGTAAACGAAGTGCTGCTGAGAACTCAAAATTTTCTCTCACTGTCAGGGTCCCCATTACCACATCATTCTTAGGAGATACAAAAATGTTAGCTAGTTTTGGTTTCAAGCTTCATTTTTCCCTTCTTGACATCAAGATCTTGCATTACAAAGGGTTATAGTATTATAGTGGATGGCAATGGCATTATGGTCTATGGGGATTTCCCAGGACAGGGAAGCTCAAACCTACGTAATCTAAGGCCATATTTAGTGGGAAAAACTCCAAGACCAGGAAACTGCATCCCATGGATGCACAGAGTTTCATTATAGCAAGGAATTCAAGGCCATATTTGTCAGGGATCTCCCTCAGAATTGAAAATTTTGACCCCCACAGTGGATGGGAATCCATTGCATCAAGGAATCCAAACTAATAGGATTCCCCAGGACTTCACTGAGAACCACTGCCCAATGGATATGGGGCTTCTCTGTGCCCTTTGTAGCTTGCTATCCTTAGGTGATGATGGGAAAAGTGCTACTAGAATGTCCATCATTCCTCCTCATGTGGAGAGGAGAATAAGGAAGACAGGGCATTAAGCACTGTTTTTCTGTTTGCCCTCTATCAACGGTGTATATGAAAAAAATAATATCATGGCAAGAGATAAAAATCTGTTAGGATCAGTTTCTGATCTCTAGACCAAGTAAATGCATGGACTTTAATGGGATTACTTTGATTTGCATCCTTATTCTAGGATCGGAATTTGGGCTTTACTGGCCAGAAAACATTTTCTACTAACTAGGACAATATTTGGTTTTAAAACAGATTACAACAGGATCCTAAACTATCACTGCATGATGTCTGCGAAGCATGAAGGAGTTTCTGTATTTTAAGTCTTTGAGGTTCAATAGTTTATATTTTTTTTAAATAAGAGAATGCAGATCACTTTACAAACTTCCAGAGCTAGTATGGCTAATTAAAAATCTGCTACTCTTTTTCCACCACAGTCCACCACAACATTTAATGAGCACAATGCCAACTATAATTCCAATACTGGCCTCATTCTGAACAGGCTCTATTTAGATCACCTTCCCTCTAACCATAGTTGGGCTTTTAAATTCTTTCCATAATATCGCACTTAGAGCCAAAATGAAGCAACTGAAGAGTGTAACTTGAAGACGAAATAGCAAAGCAGGAAACTGAATAAAAAGGGAGTAAAAGACAAAATGAAAAACACTTCTCTATAACCTAGGTTTAATTTGTGAGCACCTAGAGGGCACAACTGACCCTTAGTCTTGATTGAGACTGTAAGGCAAACTGAAAAGGTATTTCAATAATACCTATATAAAAAGAAAAATATGAAAAAATCAATAACTGTATATCATTTTCTTGCAAGATTTTACCAATCATCATATATATCCAAAAATAATTAGAAACAAAGCAACTGAGACAGAAAAGAGGAGATACTTTTAACATTGTTTTATGATCTCAGATATGCATAAATGTAAGTTCAAATTCAGGTCAAATCCAGATGGGAAATGTAAGAAAATGTCCAAAGCAATACATAAGATCAGTGGTTTTTAACCTTTTTTCATTTGTGGACCCCTAAAAAATTTTCAATGGAGGAGCGGACCCCTTTGAATTGTAAGTGTGGGTATTCACATAGTTTTGATTCATCATTATCATCTTTCATGGACCCATCATAATCTGCAGATCCCCAAGGGTCCACAGACCACAGGCTGAAAACCACTGTATTAGATAATGTGCAAGACCATGCTGCATCTGTGGGATGAGGTGCTTGTTTACAATAGGAGACAAAAAAAAAGGAGCAATTCCACAAAATGTTGAAACCAGATGATGAGGGCCTTATGTCACTACCACAATATTGTAAATCTCATCACTGGCTGTTTAATCCAGAATTTGTCTCCAAAGTAGAAGACTGAAACATCAGGCTTATTTACCTGTATCACATATCCAGAAATACATTTAAAGTTGGGAGGCCGGGAAGCTCCATTTATCAAAATGTCTCCAGACAGCCCATGAGAATCTTTCCTTGCAGCTAATATATCTAATAGCCTAGAAAGAAGAAAAATCAGTCTCCCAAAAAGGGTTCTGAGGAGTAAGTCTTTCAAAGGCAGGGTAGGTAAAAGGTAAATTTGCCATACCAAACTAATTAGCATCATCTGGTGCATATTTTGATGTAGTTTCTGTGCTGAAAATATCACCCCAGATTCTCTCTTGTACTAACATCTGCCCAAACATCAAGCAGAAGACAATTTATGAATCCCAGGTTTATAAATCTCAGATTTTTCATGAACCATTTGCAATCACTCTAGTATATTTGAACAGCTGAAGTCCTACCCTATGTATATTATCTGGAAAAGGTCCCAAAGCTTAGATATGCATTATAAATATGAAACATGTCACATTTTAAATGTGATACATGCACTCCTAGCTATGTAGCTGAACATCAAGGAATTAGTTATAAGCATGGAAATTTGAATAGCTTTTGAGGTGAACAATAATAGAATTTTGAACATGCGAAGGCTATTGGATAGAAGCTATTTTTAACATGTGGCCTCTATTGATCTGTTTATCAATTGTAATAGTGTGCAGACATGTTTTGTGATTGTCATGATTTCTCTATATGAGGAATATGCATAAGGTAAAAGAAATCCTTTTGTTGCCACAACACTTACGAAGACTTGCCACTGCCAGTAGGTCCCAATATTGCATTAAGGCCAGGTCTCATAATCCCACTGTAAAACAAAATCAGCATTTCCCAAATTAATTTTATTTTCATTTTGTGTGTAAATGAATTGCTTTAAAGGCCATTCAATTTTATTGTAGTATTAAAACAAAATCATTGAGAAACTATTAAATATCCCTTACTGAAGTATGAAACATAAACAAATACATGCCGATTTCAGAAGTGGATTTGTTTTGTTTTGTTTTTTACATTAGTAAAAGGTTAGGTTTTTTTTACTCTTTTGCTACAATTAATGCCTTTATCCTATAAATAGAGTAAAATAAAAATAAAAGTTATACCTAGTTGTACACTAAGCACACAGCAACAGAGTTGGTTAACCCTTTTTTAGAATGGACCCTGGACCACCCAGCCCTATTCTAAAGCAGAGTCGTCTTAGAATAATTGTTTGGGCCTGGTAGATAGGATTATGAACACCTGATTTCTATAAGGGCTGAAGAAGCTCAGTCTGAGGAGTTATATGTGGCTGGAGAAGAGCTACCAGAAGAGGGAAGCTGTGGAAAGGAAGCTCCTAGCTCAAAAGGGAGGTACCTCTTAAATTTATGTTAAATTCTTTTATTTGGGGATTTTCTACCATTCAATAAATGGTTTCCCTAAGATCAGGCCTCAATAGATTATGGGAATGAAACTGACAAGATGGGGGAATAGATGCCCAGCCACTCTTTTAATGCTACTGGCATTCAAAGAAACTGCTGCTCAGCTCCTGCCTAAAGCTTGATCTTTACTAGTGATTCCCAAACTTTGATCTGTGGGTTGCACACACTTAATCCTCCTTTCAGTTAGAAGTTTGATAAAAGTGTGTGTGCTGGTCTGTGAGAAGCGTCAATGGTAAACAATGATCCACTGGTCAAAATAATTTGGGAAGTGTTGGACTTAACTACAAAATTTTGTAGGCATAGCTTTGTCAACCAGGTGTGTGGGGTGGGGGAATCCTGTTTGACATGGCTATGCTTGCGAAACTGATGGTGTAGAGATAACTACACTGATGGTCCATTTATTTTCCTAGTAGCATAGCTAAACCATCTTCATGAATGACTCCGGCTATGTAGCCACTGGAAGATTCTACTGTGCTATACTGGCAGAAGGTTGATTGTGCAAATAAACCTTAAAGTCTCTTAGGTGCTTCTGCTATTAGGAAAATGTAGACCCCTGTAAATCTTAAAAAGCTCCAAGCTGTTTAATACTTAGCTCTGGAGGGATTCACAAATTAAGTGGTGGGCTGCCTGTGGAGCCTGATCTAATAGATATGGTGTCAGGGTATGTCTAACTTACAAAATTCATGTACTCTTCTGAGTTGTGGAATACCCACATTCAAGTTTGTCCTCTATATAATTTGGAATGGGAAATGTGAATGAAGGTCTCACCTCCCAGGACAGCTGGGCAGTTGCATAAAAGGAAGTAAGCTCTTTCATGCTCAGTGTTTTGTGAGCAAAGAGTGACCTGACTTAAGCACCTATTCCAGAGGACGATTCATAGCTGTGTATTTGGAATGAAATACCTCACTCTCTTGGTCCCATCTTTTTCTTCAGCATTTCCTATTGGCTAACTAGGCTCCTGTTTCTTGATGTGCCTAACTCCTTATGCATGTAAAAGGAAGCCTGAACACCATAACTTGGGGCTGGAAACGTCACTGGGTGACAGAATGTCTGTCCACTGTTGCAATACCTAAGTCTTTACTATGGTCGTTCAGACCTTCCTGAGCTGGGGGAGACATCAGCAGCCTGTACACACTCCTTAATTAAAACTGGAAGACAAATTTAATTGACAGATACCCTTCTTGTTGTCATACCATGCAGTATTAAAAGACTTTTTAAAACTAAATCTGAAAGTATGAATTTCAGAATTGTATTGCTGTGCAGTTATTTCATCTGTCATTCATCTGTTTGCTGAATGAGGTTATTGTTAACCTCCTTGGAAAGAAAAGTTAAGTTAATATGCTTGACACTAAAATACATACTTGATGTCTTTCAAGATTTCTCTTTCAACGGTTTTCTGCCAACATAAAAGCCCAGTTTTCACTTTTACTTTGTAGCAGATGTTGTGAAAGGTCACCGTGGCTTGAGCAGGAAACTTCAGTGCCTCTATAGAGGAGTGATCGTGTCCCCTTGAACAGCCTCTGACATTTGGTTCTAGCATCTGCTTGTGGCTATGGGGCTTGCTCTCTGTCATTGTACAGGGACGTTATTGCTGCATATAACAAAGACACACTGCTATAAAATTTACCAAACGCCTATCCATAACAAAACATCAATAGAAAAAGGGCTAAAATATCTTACATTTTAATATTTTATTATGGGATGAAACTATACTTAAAGTAAAAATCATGGCACTCTGAAAAATCCCAGCTACACAATATCAGGAAGATTTCAGTTAATCATACGACGTTTGACTGTCACCATTTTACAACTGCCATTGAAATACTTCCTGACGCAACCGCAAATTTCCTTTTTTATAAAACTCACCCCCAGCATGCTGCGTAGCACCTTTTTTCTCAAAGAATGACTCGGGTTCTGAATTTACCCTAAAACAAGGGTGGCCAACCTGTGGCATGGGCAACCTTTGTGTGTGGGATGTGACAGATCAGGGAGGAGCCAGGTGGCACAGCAGCAGATATGACCGGGACCAGAAGACAGAACAGGAGATCGAGCAGGGAGTGCAGGGCAGGAAGCAGAACGCAGAGCAGGAGATTGGGCAAGGCAGCAGCATAAGGAGACGGACAGGTGCCTGGGGTGGCTGCTGCACGCAGGAGCAGCAGTGACTTCTGGTTGCCACTTCTGCTGTGATTGCAATCCAACTAGACCAGAAGCCAGTTTTTCACACAGCATCCAGGGCGGTTGCCCCTGTCACCCCATCCTGCTTGCATTACAGGGGTAAGGAGCACAGAGTAGGGAGGAGAAACCTAAGCAGGACAGGCAGAGGAAGGGGATTGGAGTGGCACTCCAGGAGGGCATGGGGCTAATTTGTGGCATGTTTGCCAAAAAGGTTGGCCCCTGTTGAGCCAAAGAATTAAGACAAACATCAAACAAAATTATGTTTCAGGAAAAAGACAATATCAGATTTTCAAACATCTTCAAATCAAAGATGCCATATACTTTCTGTTATATATTTTTTTTTTCCTTCTCTCTCTCTCCTTGGACTCTTCAAACTCTTATTTGTATTATATTCAAGTAGCAGAGAGTGACAAAGAGTAAAACTGATGACTCGGAGGGTAATACTAATCAAGAAATATTAGGCTTATATTAGTGATTCTCAATCAGGATACCATGGCAACCTGGGATGCCTTAACATCCTTTTACAGCTGCTGCGAGGTGCCACACAATGGTAGCATCATTTGGTGTGAAACATGATTCACAAGATAAACTCAGAGATTTGAAACAGAAATCCATAGTGTCTACCATTCTGACCTGCTGAGCACATCTACACATTTATTAATGCACCTTAGATACTGCACATTTAGTTTAGTACTTCCTTAAGAAAGTACTAACTAAATACATGGTACCTAGAGTTACTGCGCAGTAGCGCCAGTACACAGCTAGTGATATTTATTGCACATTAGCCTAATAACACTGTGCAGTAGGCTATTAGTACAGTTTTCAACACAGTAGCGTCATGGCATTATTAGGCTAATGCACAGTAAGCAACTTGTGTAGATGCACCCACTGCAGTGTTTCTGAATTCTTTTGAGCAGAAGAATTGCTCTATCTTTTGTCTGTAGTCCAAAAAGGGATGAAAACTAAGAGCTGGCACTTTCTAAGGAGTGCCTTGAGACTATCAAGAGGTGCTCTGAGTCTGAAAAAGTTAAGAGCCACCAGCTTATAAATGAATTCAGAGACCTCAAAGAAAGAAAACATCAAATAAGGCTTTGGGAGGGTGTTTTTTATTATATTTAAGTAACTGTAACTTTGCAGTTGATTACATGCTTTACTTGCCATCTTTTTTTTTGCAAATTATCTAACTTTACTTGAAATGAGAACTAAAAATATTTCTAAAAGGGGTTGAATAGACTTGCTATAAGGTCTGTGAATTTTTCTGACATCAAAACTATTATTTTTGTAACTTCTTAATGAATCAGGGCACAAAGATAACTTGTCCTTTTGACCGTCAACTATACTGTCAATTTAAGATGAGAATTATATCTTTTTGGGAACATAACAGGTGGTAGAAAGAACTTACATCTTTTCTATTGGTAACTGCTATTCTCCTATTGTTGGCCCAATTTTATAATGGGTTTTCTCAAGCAGTTGGCACTTGTCTCTGTAATAGCTTAGCATGCATCAGATAAAGCCTTGAAATGAAACAAAAGTTTCCACTTTTTCAAACCAGTCACATAATTCTGCTTTATCATTCAGTACCCCCTCACTGAAGTACAGCAGGTCACTTCCTGAAGTTTTCACCCAACATGAAACCACTCCTCCATGTTACATGAATCTGTGGTATCAAGTGACTGATATCAACATCACAAAATGCCCAAAATGGTATAGTTTTGGTTCAGCTGAAGACAGTCACTGATCCTTTTCATATATCTCCTCCCTTACAGAAACTGGGGGATGGGGAAAGGGGCTCTCCCATAGCTAGAAAGATAAATTCAAATATCTTGGTCCAGGGATGTTCAAACTGTGCCTCCTGTGCCCATTAGCCCCATGTAGTGCATTCTACCTGGCGTACGCTGCTTGATTTCTCCCCTCCTCCCCGCTTGGCACACTCATTTTGAACCTGCAGCCCTCACACCTCTCCCTTCTTCTATTCGTCCCACAAATTCAGTGGGCAGACATCCCATGGCCCCCTTTCTTAACAGCAGGGGCTCATTGCTGCTCTTGGCAGAAGGTCCACATTACTGATAGGTATCCAGGTTGTAGCCATATTGGTCTAGAGGCAAAAGGAATCAAAACTCATGGCAGAGGTGGCATCTTTGATTATGGTCTAATAAAAGACATCGCCTCCACCACAGGTTTTGATTCCATATTACTGATACACGTTAACTAGGCCTTGTGGTGCACTGTGGCAGCATCACCATGGACTGCTTTGCCATAAGCTAAAGGGGCAATACATCCTTCACATTTCACGGAGGCAGTGCCTACACCTAACCTTTGCCGGGCTCTAGCCCCTGAAGCTTTGTAGCATTAAAGCCCTTCCTTTACAGGGCACCATCCTGGCACTTTCACCACAGGATTTGCTGCCCCTGAAGCCTTTTATGAGGTGTAATGAGAAGCCGGATCTCACATGGGGCACGTTGAACCCCCAGGCACTGCTCGCCTGCGACAGCGCTTTGGTTGCTGTTGCACTGGCAGCCAGCGTGGGCACGGGGTGCTCCCCTGGGCCCGCGGTCCATGTGTGCGGTCGGGCGCCCCCGCTTCGAGCCACGCGCCCGCCACTCCTGGCCACGCGTCACCCACCTGCCTCACGCGCGCACAAGGGGCAGAGGGCGGGGCCGCTGCGGAGAGGGGCTCCCCGAGGCCCCGCCCCCTGCGCTCACCTCGCGCCCTGGAGGCTGGAGGAGGAGGCGGCGGCGAAGGAAAGAGAACGAGAGATTGCGGCTGCGCGGGGGTCGGGAGCTGGTTGGAGGGAGGGGAAAACGCCACGCGCTGGAGGCTGGAGCGGGAACAGGTGCGAAGCGGAACTTTTGCTCTCCCGTTCTGTTTGCCCCTCCCACGAGATCTGCCGTGATTGGTTCGCAGTCCAGCTGAACAGTTTTCCCAGCCAATCCGCGCGCCCATGTGGCAAGGGCGGGGCGGCGAAGCGAGAGTAACGGGGCTGGGGAAGGGGCCGTGAGTCGTCGCTCGTGACAGCGCGCGGGTGTTCAGCTGTCCAAGGTGGGGGGTTAGGGCCGCGTGCGTTTGTTGCACTACGCTGGCGGTGGGTACAATGGAAACTTCACCGAGGAGAGATTTATCTCCGCGTTTTATGAGCAGAGGCGGCTCAGCGAAGAGCCTGCCTGGCCCCAGGCACCTCTCCCAGCAGTGAGCCCGGGGAATCCAAAAAGGTGTGCGTACCCTTCCACCCCCTCTTTGATTCCTGCCTGCTTCCACCTCGCTTGGTCACAAAGCTCCACTTTCACAGCGCTGTGGGTTGCTTTTCACCCATGCCAATGTAATTTAATTTGCTTCTGCTTGCATCCTAAACTGCCTAACACAGACCTGGGTCCTTGTTCTATTAGGCCCCTGCAAGAGGCTGCATATCATAATGTCATTAGCATGCTATTAACTGGTTAATCATGATCAGTTTAGAGCAGCCACATGCACAAAGCATTTACCCCACCGTAAGAAATGACCAGCTACCGAAAGAAAAGCAACAATAAAAATCTGAAAGTAATTTTTCCAACTATTTGACTGTTTCCGCCTGTTTGAGTTGGTCTCAGATTTACCTAAATAACCTTGTCTGTAATCTGCAAGTAAAGCACTTCATCAACTACAAAGTTGCAGTTAGTTAAAATGAATTAAAAAGCCACTCCCAAAGCCTTATTTGATGTTTTCTTTCTTCGAGGTCTCTAAATTCACTTATATAAGCCAGTGGTTCTCAACTTTTTCAGACTCTAAGCACTCCTCAGATAGTCTCAGCTACTAAAAGAACTGGCCAGCTGCGAAGTTAGTGCTTGGAAATGTGTAACAACTCTATAACTGGTTTTTATCCAGCTTTAACTTGAACATGTGGCAGGGCCCTTAGTGAAGCTAATTTCTTTTTAACTGGAGGAGACTACATATTGTTTCATATGTGACAATGCACCTCACTGTCTGCATCCCCTTTTCAAAATTCTAGGTAGGCCCATGCTGAGGTTATTCCTCTGGTGCCTAAGCCAATAACAGTGGAGGCCAGGGAGAGTATTGAATAAGGGACAGATTACTGTAGAGCAGTGGTTCACAACCTGTGGGCCATGGCCCATGTGTCATCCTGCATTTCTGCCAGGTAACAGATACAAAACATTTGTTAAATGTTTACACATGAAGTAAGTGTGTAGGTGCAGCCCATATAACACATTGAGAGCTGCAAGTGTGGCCCACTGTGGCGAATAGGTTGAGAACCACTGCTCTAGAAGTACCCACTTCAATGCTCTCCCACTAAAGCGGCTGTTTTCAACCAGCGTGCTAGGAGCTCCTTTCAAGGGTGCTGCGAGGTGCCACACAATGGGACCTTATCACTGTTAGGAGTCCAAGCACAATTCACAAGATAAAGCCAGAGATTTCAAACAGGAATCCAAGGTGTCAAAAACATTCTGGCCTGCTGTGGTCTTTCTAAGTTGTTTGCAATGGAAGAATTGCTCTAGTATTTTTCTGTAGTAAAAAATGAGAAAAAACTAAGATGGCATTTTCCAAGGGGTGCCCTGAGTCTAAGTTGAGAACAACTGCTCTAAAGCATCCATTCCTGCCACTCTTGGGAGACAGGCTCCTGGGCTAGATGGACTTTTGCTTTGACCCAATATGAAAGTTATGTTCTTCAGGAGTCTAAATTGCTTTGGCAAATGAGAATTAGGCAACCATGGGGTTTTGGAAAAGTTTACCTGTGAAAGTCAGCTTTCTTGAATTGCTCAAATGTAGAGCCACTGGTGTTGCTACCCAATGTTTTATAAGTTCTAACAAAGTGCTGTTAAAGTCTTGAACTTCCTGGTTATACAGGGAATAACTATGCAGTAACAACCTGATAAAATACACTGGGCACATCTACACGAGATATTTACTGTGGAGCTGCCTTATTAGGTCTTCAGTGAAGTCTCAATGTCTGCACCTGCAGCCCTACTAGACCACAGGAAACTAACTCCGCCACAGGTTAGTAGTTGTAAATACACATACTGTCCTGCAGTGGAGTTCTTTAGTGTGCAGCAACGCTTGTGTAGACACTGACAGGGCTGGCTGGGGCATGAGGGTGCTTCCGTGTGGGGACTGCCTGCCTCATGTCTCAGCCAGCCACTCCCCAGCACATTAAGCCTGATTGGAGTAGCCTCGGTCTGGCAGGCGGATTCCCTCAGGCCCTTAACTAGCTGGGGCTGCTCTGACCTGGCCCAGTGTGCTGTGATCTGAGGTGCATGTTCAAACATAGCATCCAGGAGCAATAAATTGTCACAATATGTGCCAGAGTTTATTGCTCCACGCTAATAGCACATGTGGATGCACCCACTTACTCTCTCAGTAAAGCTGTTTTATTAATGCTGATGCCAATTTTGAGAACAATATTAAAGTAATTACAACCAAAATGATGAAATAGGAAAACACTAAAAAAAAAATAGCAAGATTAAAGTTTCTTTATTTGTAATGTACAAAACCATAGTTATCTGTTTAAGAATCTTACTCTAAGGCAATAACAACAGAATATCCTGTTTAGATTCCAATTTAACCTGGTTGTTATATACTAAATGATTTTAGGAGGTCTCAATAAATATCAGTGTTATATAAAAGTTTATTTTTAATATACAGGAACATGTCAGTTGAATATACTGTACAGTTAAGATTACACAGGATCATAAGAAAGTGAGGCTGGAAGGAACCTCATGAGGTCATCTAGTCCAGCCCCCTGCTCATTTGAATGTAGGCTCTAGAAAAGCCGGTTATTATTTAAAGTGTAATATAGAAGCACAATTGAATAGTACAAGAATGGCCAATTTACCTCAACTTCATTACAGATCAAAGTTTTGACACTTGCAAGAGTCGCGGGACACAATTTTCAAGATGCACATTTTGCAATCAGTGATCTGCACACACCACTCCCATTTAAATAAGATTTTGCCATTAAATGACTTTTATTAGTAGCTATATTTAAACTGCGTGGGAGATGCATTCAACTTGGAAGCTTCAGTTTAGCTACCCTTGTACTATTCATACATACAATTAAAATTACTTAGCTACATACGATTAAAATTAGTTCAGTGAATGGTGAGAAACATTTCATATGTCAATTAAATAGCAAAAGAAATATAAGCAACACAAATAACTAGCAATTTGTAACACCATGCAAAAGCTACGTGTCATTTGGATTACTAAACTATTAACCATTATTTCTTTAAAAAATTAAAAATGGAATTTCAGCTATTTAGAAATAACTCAGTTGTGCAATATATGTTTTTAAAAAATCATAATTTTACAGCCAAAGTGCCCTGATTGACTGAATACCCGGGTCTCTCCTCTAACCTAGTTAGAATGCCACCGTAATAAATAATGGCAGAGTGAGCAATCATCATTCAGTCTATAACAGTGACATCTACCGGACATAATAGTTTTCCAATTTTTAATCATTATCATAAAAGTAAAAACATGTTTATGAAACATTGCTCCACACATTTGATAAATGCCATGATGTAAGAAATATTTTATCTTGCATCACTATGGTTATGATAACTGGGTTCTTTCAAGACTTTAGAAAGCAGCAACAGCTAAGATACAGAAAGACGTAAATAAACAGCAACAAGGGAATAAAAACATTGAAAATATAAATATAGCTTACATTACTTATTTTGCTGTTATGTTAAAATAAATGGAAAGGAGAAGTTCACTAAAATGAATTTATGAGGAAGAAAATGAAAAGTGGTAGATAGGACACTGAGAAAACACGCAGTTATACCCAATTATATACCAAGACCATTTTTAATTTAGTAAAAGAAGCGTTTTACTTGACATTGTACTAATGAAAAATGGTATGCTCTGAAGTCCCAAGAAGCACCCTTCCCACTTACGCATTGGCAGTGCACCCCCTGAGATTGGCTTCTGCTGACGCAAGATTGTCTGCAGGTAGTTGCCAGTTGGCACTCGCTACCCCCTCCCCTACCGCCTTCACCACCGCAGCCACCTGTGGGAACTCCCCACTCAGCCTGCCGCTGACACTGCTGTAGCTGCATGCAGAAGCTCACCGCTGCCACTCCGCTGCCGCCTGCGAGTGGTCACCGTGCCCCGCAAGCCTCAGGAGGCATGCGACATTCATGCATTTATGCCATGATTAACATGTTAATCATGACATAAATTTATCGTATAGAGGGGGCCTAAGGGTAACAAAGATGATTTGTTACACTAGAGCACACAAGGTTTCCTTTATGGAGAGGAAGAATAAACACTAGTGTTATAAAAATTATTAACAGAATATTAAAAGCAGTGGGCACAGTTATCTACCCTTTCTTTTCACACATAAGCATGAGGGAACATGACAAACATAAGCGCCAGAATTTAAAATGCAGTGTAAATTATTGATTTATGTTTTGAAAGAACAAATTAATGTATTACAGATGCAACATGTTGTTAAGCTACTGTTGCCACCTCTTGACTTTCTTTCATTGATCTTTTTGTCACAGATACTGGTGTTTTTCCTTAAACACCAGTAGCTGGACTCAAGAAACTGTATGCAATAATATCAGGTTTCATTTTACTTTAAAAGAAGACATTTTTTGGCCTCAGATATAGAGAAAGATTTGAAAGATATCAAAAGTAGTGCACTTAAAAGTTCAGACACCAGCAGACAAATAAAACCAACCTCCACATGCTTATTAATAAAACATACTCAAGATTTTAAGACAATCTCATTATTGGGGGAGGGATATCTGACTCCTATTCCTATTTGGGGCTAGCAATACAGTACTGTTTTGTACAATTTAAAAGTGATGTAAATTTACATGAATAATGATAGTAATGTTTTGTCATCCTAATTATTATATGAGATTTCCAGGACTCAGTCTCTGGCTTTTAAGGAATAAGCTGAATACTAGGAGTTAGGGGCTAAGTACAAACATCTGGGGAGTTTAAGTCAGATTCAAAATGGCCACCCAATTTAAATTTAGCTCTTCCCGGTGCCAAACTTACACTGACAGACCAGGACTCAGTGACCAGCAATGAATCTAAACCACTAAATGTACGTAAGTTCCATGCACACAAACTGATCTAAAAATTACAGAACTCGGTTTAAGATAAAGCTGCATCTATGTAATATCAAGCTTATTCAATTTAGGTCAAACCAGTAGATGGAACTTCTATACAGTTTCCCTGTTCAGCCCCCAGGACTGAGAGAACCCAGGCACTGGCCCCAGCTCTGGGACTGCTCTTTTCACTCCCTCATCCCCAGCACTATGCTATTTTTTGCCCCTCTGGCCTCTTGCAGTCCTCTCCTCCCCAGCCAACCCTCTCAACCTCCATCCCACAAGCTGCTCCAGGTGCAACTGCTGTTATTAGTGTTCACCGCTGCTGGAGCCACACAAGTAAGGGGCAGGGATGGGGGTGGAGGTTTGTTGCAGAGGGGACCCCACCCCACCTTCAGATCACACCCCCCCACCCATGGTTCATGGCTATCCCCCTGTCCCCCAGCAGACCCCCAATCTGCCCTCCATTAGCCCCCCATCCTGACTTACCTGATATTAGGCAACCATTTTGAGCCAACTTAGCCGCCCCCTAACATCCCCAAATGTCTATACTTAGCCAGGAAGACTATGCTGCACAATTGGCTTGATGCATTAAGAGGATATTTTATATTCTGTCTCAACTTGCCTGTACCTCTGGCTGACAGGTTAGATACATATGCTGTCAAGGAGGGAGATGTCTATGCCCGTAACTGAAGTACTGCACAAAGAAACCATGAACAGTGTTTGGCGTGTACATTTCAATACATTTTCAAATTTTTGATAGTGAGGGGTTTTATACATTTACAGCTCAAATGTATTGATTTCTATAATGCTGAAGCTATGGTAGCCCATTAGGTATCTGTAAAATATGTAAATGGGTGGGGCAGGGATGAGCCACAAGCATGCTCCCCTTCTTGCTCCTTCTAGTGCCTTTGAAGCACCATACAAACCTAGCAATGGAGTAACCCCAGGAAATCCCTACGAGTATAGGACCTAAAATCCTTTCTAGATGTTATCTAAGCTATTCAAAATATGCACAGCTTCTTATTAAGGGTGTGAAAAGCTTTGGTCGTTGATTCAATTTGGAAAAGATTTGGCCCAATTCAGGGGCCAAATCATCAAATCCGAATCAAATCGAGAGACCCATAAAAACCTCTGAATTGATTCAGAGCATCTGAATTGATTTGGAAAAGATTTGGAAGGCAGTCTGGCAGGGAAACAGAAACTGAGAAGCTGGGGAAGACTGACATCTGTAGCTGGCCAGTGACTATGTTCCCTTTCTATCACAGTCCTCTCCCTGAGTTCCCTTCCAATCACAGTGCTCTGGGGGAGGGATGTAGAAACAACATACTGTACTTCACTTCATCCACCTCCTAGATACAAAACCTCATGGACTCAATATAGACATTGGATTTATGACACACTGTAACCTGCCTGACATCTGACTCCCCAGGTACCTCTCCACTTTTACCTGCTACATCCCCCCCTCCCCCCCAGCCTGTCTCTTACTCCTGCTGCCTCCAACCCTGCTCCCCCCCCCCCCCCCCCCCAGCCTGTCTCTTACTCCTGCTGCCTCAATTTACATTTTCACTGACTGGCTTTCTTGCCTTCATTGCATGCCAGCCTCTGGCTTCTTTACTATTCCTTCCATTTAGGAAGAGCACACACATCAACTACAGATGTTTCCTCAGCCTGACGAAGGGTTTTTAAAACCGAAAGCTTGCTAAGATGCATTTCTCCAACTATTCAGTTGGTCTAATAAAAGATATTAGATTGACCCAAAGCACCTTGTCTGCCTATGCCCTTAGACCAACATAGCTACAACCTACACCCCTTAACACATACATGACACAAGTTTTGCTTTCAGAACCTTGAGGTGCACTTTCCCAGAAACCCCTGCACCTATCTCCTTGAAACTTGGCAGACCTTATGCCCTCAGAAGGGGATACCATCCCTGCTGCTTTCATCCACATCTGCCAAAAAATGAGAAAGTTATAGGTATTTCAGTTATTCCCCATTATACTTTATGGCCAAATCACTGAATCTCTCCGAATCAGCACCAAATCTTTTGAAACTGATTTCGCAGAATGGATTTGGGACAGTGACCCGAATCTCCAAATCGAATCACTGTCCTCTGAATCAGCCGAATCTGAATTGAATACTTTCCTATTCGCACAGGCCTACTTCTTATGCCTTCTCCTGCCCATGACAAATATGAAACCGTGTAAACACCAGCCAAAATCTGGCCCTTGACAGATTTTATGACTACATGCTGCAATATGCAGAAAGGGAAATGGGAAATAGAGTCCTGTTTTCTTGTCAGCCTATTGCTCTGTACATACAAAATCAGAGAGGTCTTTACAACTCAGTAAGCATAGGATCATTTACTCTGCTGATGGAGACTGGATGTTGACAAATTCTAAGCAGGCTTTTTGGTCTCTTAGAAAAATTAATACTAGTTTATCATTTTCATACCCATAAGGAGAATTCAGGCTTGCAATAAATTTCAAGAAACTATATTATAATAAATATTTACTAATGCTGAAGAGTTTTTATTAACTTTGTTAAATTTTGAAGCAAAAAATATAAAGGAGTTTTATTAACAAAATAGTTGTGAGTTTTTTAACGAATCAACTTATTATGCTAGTAGAGAATAAGTATTACTGCTATGTATTTATTTTTGCTTTTGTTTTAAGAGAACTTCTTCATGAAGTGCAGTTTCAGATATGCAATTGTAAGGAAAATTATTGTCATGCATGCAAGGGCCACATGATTCTGCCATAGGCCCCAGGCAGTTGCCTCAACCCCTTGATTTTTCAAATATTCTTCTCCAGTACACCACCTACAAATAAATACAAACAAGAGTTTTATAAAAGATACCTTACAAAAGGCTATCTGCTATTTTATAAACCTTTAAACTGGAATTCCACAATGACAACAAAGACATTTTTGTACCAGTCAAGCTTCAGAAAAATACATGTAGACACTTTGAATGTGGAGACCTCTTAACTCGCATTCTCCAAGCATATACATTTTTCCTCATTTTATTGAATGAGTGAAATGCAAAATGTAATGGCATTTCCATATCGCTATGAATATCTTTACTATGTCTTTCACTGGTAACCTATGTAGCATGTTATCTCTGCAAACATAATGAAATACAATCATTTTTAAACAAAAAAATACTGTAAACACCTTTCTGTAGCTGATAAGTACATTCTAATCACAGTAATGTGAATAAACTTTGTAGTCTTATAAATGTTTCATGGGAAAATTCATTTTAATATAAAACAGATACTTACGATTGGCTGACCTGTGCATTCCCATCACTCCAACTTGTGTTAGTGCTACCAGCACAAAAATTGAGGCCAGTAAGTTCATTGATTTGCAAAGCCTTTTAAGATAAAATTAAAACATACATACACAAATGAATGACTGTTTGAAGGGATAACATTTGAAGGCAACTATTTGAAGGGATAACACAGGATTAGATTTATTTTTTAAAAAACAAATTTATTTCACAAAACATTATGATATCATTTACAGTTTCAAAGCACATCTACCTTTTCTAATACAGTAGCACAGCTGATTTGGTTGTAACAGGCTTCCCTAGTGCTACAGGCTGTGCTATACTGACCTGCTCTGTCTTCTGGGTAGGGAAGGAGAAGCCAGAGGGAGGGGAAGCCCAAAGCCTCCAAAGCTTCTGCAGCCAAAGCAACAAGGGGAACTGTGGTCAAGTGAGAGCCCAAGGACCATAATTTAACCCCTTGTGGGCTCCATGTAGCTCACTGGCTGAATTAAACTAAATAGGTCAGGTTATGTTTTTGATGTACTTAAACAATTTGACCTCTTCCACTTATCCACGAAACTTGAATTTATCTCTCTCCATCACAATGAGTTCTTTTTTGACAAAATATATTTAAATCCAATGCATAGCAAAATATAGCACTTACTGTCATTGCATATCGAGGAATACTGAAGTACTGGAGCCAGGAAAGCCAAGACATGATACTTGTAAGATTTACCAGCAACCCAGAAAAAATCTAGATTGTAAATAAACAGAATAAAAAATGTAAATCCTATTTCAAAGGAAGAAAATTACGTTCAATTTTTTATAGTCCCTTTTTTCATCCTTGACACGAGCTATTTAACAGAATTCACAGATTTCATTGGAATTTGACAGACCATGCTGTAAGCACTTCTCCTATGGTCTCAAACTTGTGACCTCTTGGACTGTTAACTGTACACCTTAGTGCCCATACCACCACAGCCCCCCATCTCTTATAGTAATCAAATATGTACAAACAACTGCCATTAGAACTAAATACCATACAAAAGTTCTGAGTCATATTATAATAATAGGGAATAATAAGTGGTCAGTGACTTGGGCCAGTACCTCAGCTGTGTCAGCTTTATCCTTGGCTCAGCTAAGGAGAATAAGGGATATGTGGCTGTATGCTACCTTTCTGTTCCCCCAGTCCTGAATCAACTAAGGGCAGCTCTAACCTAGGCTGGCTATACCAATCCCATAAGGAATGCAGCACTTGCTGAAGAGCAATAGGGCACAATCTACCATCTCTGGCATGGCCCTTCCTCTCTTTTTCCACATTATTATTGTATTTAGTGCTATTACTAGATACAAGTCCCTGTCCTGGAAGGTGTTCATAGTTAGGTCCAGCTTCCTTTACAGTATTTGTAGTGAGACAAATTGGAATATCATACAGCTAAATCCTTGATCTTTCCATAATTCAGATCCAGATTATCTATATCTCGCTCTGAACTTCACTGCCTCTTGAGCTTATATCTTTATAAATAAATAATGCTACTCACTATCATAAAGACAAATGCGATGGTCATGAGTAGATTTGCTATAGCCACCACGCTCTGTCCTGCTGCAATAGCTAGTGCCATTGAAGTGGCAGTGTATGACACCATCATAAGGGTAAACATCATTATAAAGAAGGCGTCTACTGTTGGCTTCAAACCTTAGAAATTAGAACAAGAGGAATGTCATTATAATTTTGTCAGACACCATAACTTTGGTGTATGCTTCCCTAAGATATAGATAGTTGGCCATATTTATAAGAATATATTTTGATGTAGAACAAGCAAATCTGCCTCTTCCTTTTTTTCCCCTGCCTCTTCTCCCCACCCAGGTAGATACCTGGGACCCTTGGCAGCAATGGCCAATAATCAGCGTGAGACTTCTTTTACAAATTCTGTGTGTTAGCAGCTGTGGCAGGGGTTCAGACTCCAAAGACAGGGAGACTGAGGAATGTATTTATAACTGTTATGGAGGGACTTAGCAGAATAGTAGGATGGAGGAAAAATATATCCTGAGATATCACCGACTGAAGTTTTCTGAACAAGCAGTAGCTCATACTCCACACAGCAGGTCACAAGCAATAATTGCCAAAAAAATATTTCATCCGTTTCCAACAGATGGATTTGTCATAATGCAGGGACCCCTAGTGGTTGAGGATTTAACAGAAATTACTAAATAATCTGTGTGAAAGGCAAGGTTTTCTTATATCTTTTGCTGCACAAACTACGTAGTTTGGATAAAGTTAGACATGCTTTTGAATACAAGTCATTCTTCCTTGGGTCTGAGGTCTGAAGAAAAATGTTTTGCAATTGCAAGTTTGTCTAACATTATTCCAAAATCATAGTGGGTGCATTTACATGTGCAATTACCCCAACAGAATAAACTCTGGTGCCGTTTGCACCGGAGTCAGCTGCTCCTGGGTGCAGCATTTACATGTGTGCCTGGGATCACAGCAATTTGAGCTGGAATGGGGCAGGCCCAGGTTGGCAGGGATCCCATGGGTAAGTCCTGGTCTCCAGCTGGCAGTGTTGGGCCTGGCTGGGGCACAAGGGTGCTACAATGTAGGGCTAACCAGCAGGCAGCCCACACTGCAGCACCCTTGAGCCCCAGCCAGGCCTGGTCACCATTTACATATGTATTTCAGTGCACTAAATGACTCTGCCATAGGATAGTACTTGTCCTAGACAGTACTATCCTACAGTGTAGTTAGTTAATTTACTGTGCCCCCATATGGGCGCATATGTAGATGGTGACGCTTTACTGGGGAGCTGGTTAGTCAGCTCCACAGTAAAGTGCACATGTAGATGCACCCAGTTCCAATAAAAAATATCACCCGAAGAAATCCTTGTCTCTCTCGTAATATCTGGATCATCACAACTACAACATGACTCTTGCACTATTAAATCAAATGTTTCTCAGCCACATAAATGACTCTTACTATATAGCCTGGTAGTGTCAGAATATCTCATATCCTCAAGGAGAAAGCTTCAGAATAAGTGATGATTTATTTTACTTTAAGCTCTAAAACAACCCAAAACATTTTGACTGACTGAATTCTTTCTCCATGAAAGCTTTTGAGATGACTTTCCTGAAATGTGTGATGAACATGGTATTTTAAGCTACATTAGTGGTCTGAAAAAGGATAGCTGCAGTTTTGGTGTCCTTTTTAAGAAGGGAAACTGCCACTTAAAAGAGTAGACTGATATCAGTTTCCAGAAGACTGAGGTCTTACATTAGGCTTTTCTTTCTCTAGGTATTCTTATTTTTATTCGTATTTTATGATGGAACGATTAAAAAAAAAATCACTGAAAGAAAAGAGAACGGCATGGAAGCCACTAATAGAACCATCAAAAAAGATGCTGAAACTCACGTTTCAGGGACAATACAGATGAAATATATTGCAAACTTCTATCTTGAAGATTTGCAGGTGTGCTCTGTCCAGCAATTTGCATTATAGGGCAAATAGCAACCTGCAGACATTCCACCCATTAAGAGAAACAGTGTCACAATGGTGTGTTACACATACAGAGGGAAAAGATGTAAGAAGGAAGATTTGACCTAACCTACCCCTTGGATACCAGAACTGATCGACAGGTGCTTAAGTGAATGTCCATTGTTTGTTATGATTCACTTTTCTTTTTAGTTTTAATGCAACTTTTGGATAGGGCACTTGCCTAACATGAAATAAACTATACAGGTGAAGATGATGCTTGGCATAGTCCTCATGGGTATTAGATCAGCCATTAATTTGGAGATGAAATATGCAGACACTCTGTAGTACCCACTGATATATTCATGTCTAGAACACAGAAATATATACAATATGTTACAGATTATGTCAGAGTAGCAAAACAATCAAACCATTTTAATATGAGCTAGATTTTGCTAAATCATGCATGCAGTTCTGAATGGAAAAATAGGCTATGTTGTGGCCAGTAAGCTGTGTCATAGTATTCATAGTAATTACATGTGTGAATGTACATGCATTTTTATGCACATAATTGTATGCACAGCACTCAGCATCATAAAGCATCAAATTCACTATAAAAGAAAGAGGTATGTTTATAGAAAAGGATAACTTTCTTGTGTCATAGCTCACAGTCCACCAATTCATTTCTAGCAGTGATATCTAGAAATCATTCCAAGAAAAGGAGCAGTAAAGGCATTTAGCTTGCAGCTGCCCCTCTCCCTTGCTCTCCGCAGCTTCCCCAGATTGGGAATCTGTCTGGGGGATGCGTGGAGAACAGACTGCCTCATATCTCCTGGCCCTTGGGGAATGGAGAGGCAGGACAAACACCTTACCCGCTCTCTGAACAGGGGACCTGGGCATTGACTTTTTTATTTATTTATTTTTATTTGATTTCAAAGCCAGAGCCTGCAACTTCATGCATGGAGCTGCTGGTGCAGGGGCCTGCAGGTGCTGCGCAAAGGAGAAACACCCATAGGCAGTAGAATTTGAAAGCTGGTGTCTGTAGCCCTGCATAAGTGGCTGTGGATGCAGGGCTTGAGTGCCGCACGGCACTTCAAATGCGATGCCTACAACCTGCCCCTGGAGTGGAAGGGACAGAGGGCAAAGCCCCTTGTTGAAGGAAGAGGTTGGGAGCTTTGACCTGCTGCTCCCTTCCCAAACTTGTCCAGGAGGGGAGAGAAAGGCTGAGAGAGAAGCATACAAACATTTGTTCTTGTGAGAGAAACTCTCAAGGAAGATCTTCCAGGTTACCAAGAAGAGCTGCTCCCAAAGAGGCATGTTCCCCCAGGGAAAAACTGAACAAACACTTACACGTTTGTCATTTCTACCAGGAGAACAGCGATTGTCCTGGTATAAATATAGGGCATTTCAGAGGTGCTTTAGTTCAAAAGCTCACTGCTGCCGTTTTCTCTGCACTGACATGCATTTCGCTGCTTATACAACTGCACGCGGCGCAGCACAGTATGCATCAGCTCACTTGCAGAACAGATTCAATTAATCAAGTCTACTCAGAAGCAGTGGATCTCTGGCACGTTGCTGAAGGAAAAGGTATGCGTATAAATGCCCGTAATGTCTATACATGCCATACAGTCCATAAAGTTCCAAGTATCTGATTAGGGAATAAGAGCAATTCCATCTGATTTTGGTATCAAACCATACACAGGTCTAATGATCTGAAGTGGACAGTTCATGAACCAAGTCTGAAAAAGCTTCTGGAGAAGCTCTTCTAGGTAACAACCTGGAAGATCTTCCTTGAGAGTTTCCCTCACAAGAACAAATGTTTGTATGCTTCTCTCCCGGTTTGATTGTAACTGCTGGTATTTATGGACAAAACCAATCACAAAAATCATGACAGGTTTGCAAACAATTCACATATAGGATAAAATAATTAATTTGCAATGAATATTAATTACTGTGAATAATTTGACCAATTTGATTAAGCATACCTAGATGACAATTTAGTAAGGCAACAAAAAGACCAACAAGGGTCAACAACAGAGTCAGTACCACTACAAGTAGGCAATGTCACCCATAACATAATGCTTTACTTACATAAATATCTTTTTTTCTACAACAAAAAGTTCAATAGCTGAAATACTGCTGAAACACTGGTTGGTGGTCATGAAGAACATTGCACCAACTCTAAGGAAAAATGAATATTAACAGTTATTGAATTAACTGCATAGAATATTTAAATTATTTGATAATATCCAAAACCTGTATATTATACTGTGTCTAAACCTTTCTATAGGATGACTGGAATCCATTGGTATGTGCTATGCTAACCTACAACTTCCGTAATTAAAACAAAAATTGTCTCTATTTCCTTATTTCTCAGAAGAACTTCTAAGAGTAGCTGCTTTCATAGTTTCATAGTTGTTAGGGTCAGAAGGGACCTGAGCAGATGATCAAGTCTGATCCCCTGCCATGGGCAGGAAAGAATGCTGGGGTCAAATAACCCCGGTTAGGTGATTATCTAGCCTCCGTTTGAAGACCTCCAGGGTAGGAGCAAGCACCACTTCCCTTGGAAGTTGATTCCAGATCCGAGGCGCCCTGACTGTGAAGTAGTGCCTCCTGATATCTAACCTGAATCTTCTCTCAGTCAACTTATGTCCGTTATTCCTTGTTACTCCCAGTATTGCTCAGGGGAACAGGGACTCTTCCATTGCATGCTGGTCCCCCTTGGCCAGTTTACAGATGGCCACTAGATCCCCTCTCAGCCTTCTCCTGTGGAGGCTGAACAGATTCAGGTCCCATAGCCTCCACTCATAGGGCCTGCCTTGCTGCCCCCTGATCATGAGAGTGGACCTCCTCTGGACCCTCTTGATGCTGTCCACATCCCTCCTTAAGCGCGGCACCCAGAACTGGACACAGTACTCCAACTGCGGCCTGACCAGTGTCATATAGAGGGGGAGGATCACCTTGGACCTGCTTATGATGCATCTGTGGATGCATGACAAGGTGCGGTTAGCCTTCCTGACCACGTCCCCACATTGGCAGCCCATGTTCATCTTGGAATCAATAATGACTCCAAGATCCTTTTCTGCCTCTGTGCTGACAAGAATGGAGTTCCCCAACCTGTAGGGGAACTGGTTCTTCCAGTCAGGGCGGCTACTGGTTCTTCCTCCCCAGGTGCAATACCTTGCACTTGTCAGTATTGAAACCCATGCTGTTCTTATCCACCCACCCTTGTAACCTGTCCAGATCTAGTTGCAGCCTGTCCCTCTCCTCTAGCGTACCAACTTCTCCCCACATCTTAGTGTCATCCGCGAATTTGAACAAGATGCTTTTCACCCCCTTGTCCAAGTCGCTGATGAGGATGTTGAACAGTGTGGGACTGAGCCCTAGTGAACCCCACTGCCCATATTCCTCCAGGTCAAAAATGGCCCGTCCACCACCACTCTCTGGGTGCGGCCCTCCAGCCAATTTGCGACCCATCTGACTGTGTAGGCATCGACACCACAGTTGCCTAATTTTTTGATAAGAATGGGGTGAGAGACAGTGTCAAAGGCCTTCCTAAAGTCCAGAAAGACTATGTCTACCGTGTAGTCCATCTTTCATATAAGATTTTCTTTTTTTCTTTTTTATTGCTTCCCGGCGCCACATTTACATGTGCGCCCAGGAACGCAGCACATTGGGCTGGGTCAGAGCACCCCGGCTGGCAGAGGGCCTGAGGAGTCAGTCTGCTAGCCTGGGGCTGCTCTGACCCAATTCAATGTGCTGCAGAGGGGCTGGTCAGGGCATGAGGGTGCTCCAGTATGGGGCTAGCCAGCAGGCAGCCCCCACACTGAAGTACCCTCATGCCTCAGCCAGCCACATCAGCTTCTACACGTGTGGTGCTGTGGAATTAATTAGCTTCCTGTGGCCTAATAAGGCTGCATGTGTAGGCACAAGATATTTACTATGGAGCTAATTAGTCTACTCGGCAGTAAACGTCTTGTGTAGATGTGCCCAGTGAAGTATAGTCTGATTCTGCTCTTCATGAAATTAAAGGTAAAAATCCTATTGAATTCAACAGGAGGAGGTCCTAATTCTGAAGAAAGCTTTTGAGCTATCTGAGTGCTGACTGCAATATTTATTATTGGAATGAGTGACAGCATTTTGGATGGACTCAAAAAACTGAAGATTCAACTGATTTACTTAGAGGTTTTTTAATCACCTTTAAATTGATACCAGCTATAGAAAAATTTAGTTTCCAAGATCTTTTTCAGAGAGTATGAGAAACTGAAAATGAGAAATAAATAGTAATTTTAGCAGTTCTATCTGCTAAAATTAAAGACCAAAATTTTCAAATTTGTATGTCAAATGTAGGGCTATAGTAGGCATTGGGTGCATAGGCACTTTACTGTGAAGTAATGTAGTTTACTGCTCAGTAAGCATGTGCATCTACACATGCACATGTTTACTATGCAGTAAACCTTGTAAATCATAAGTAAACTTGCTACCTGTAAATGCAAGTACCAAATTTACTTGCGATTACTAACTGCACAGTAGCACTCGTGTAGACACCTAGCCGGGAGCAAATTTGCTCCTGGTTAGCCAGCCACCAGGGGACAGGAGATTGCTCCCTGCCCTCAAGAACTGCCTGCTGCCGGGGTGGACTCCACTGGAGTCTGGGTGGGGACTACGTCCCCCTACCCCAGCAACAGGGAGCTCCAAGATCACAATCAGGGAACGGGCTGGGAGATTCTTATCTCCCAGTGCCAGCTCTGCAACCGCAAGGCAGGCAATGGAAGATCCTTATCTCCCAACCCAAGCTCCACAGCTAGGGGGCTTGAGCTGGGAGATCCTTATCTTACAGAGCTGAGCAGGAAACAGGCTCTCCAACCTCTACCCCATGATCAAGGTATGCAGTGATCGAGGCAGGGGGCTTGGAGAGAGTTGCAGATGTGCAGCAAATCCCAGAAGGGGACTTGCTGCTAGCTGCCCCACCAGTGGATCGGGGCAGGGGGATGGGACGTGCCCCTTCCCTTCAGCTTTTTCCAAGCCCCCTGCCCTGATCAGGGAGCTGGGGCTGGGAGCTCCCTGCTGCTGGGGCAGGAGGACACTGTCTCTGCCTCAGCCGCAGGCAGCCCTCCCCCCCACCTCCCAGGGGCAGGGAGTAAAGCCCCAGCCCTGGCCAGGAGACAACTGTTTCCTGGCCTGGTGCTCCCTGCCAGCCCCTGGGTTGGCATCCATGGGGAGACTAGAGCTCCCCTTGGTGGCAGCAGGGGCCCATGAGCAGCAAATCTGCTCCCCGTTTCTTAGATGTGTAGACACCTGCCTGAGAGCAATCCTCGTGAGTAAGCTGCTCCTGGATCTAATGCATGTGTAGACACACACCCACTTAAGAATGGGTAGATCACAAGAGCTACTAAGTATCCATAGCTTCCACTTGTATCCATTTCTGATAACTTTTCTATATAAAACTTTTATATCATTACTTCTGATGATAACTTTTATATAGGCACTTAATACACATTTAGATCTTTATTATGCAAACCTTGAAGCAGTTGAGTAACTTTGTGCTTGTGTCTGCCTGTATAAAGTTAAGCATATGTATAACATTTTTGCAGGATCTTCTAGCTTCAGGCAACAAGGGCCAAAAATGTTGGCCAAAACATTTTACATAAAGGGAGTCTTTGCAGACAATAGTTAATGGTTGCAATGGTTAATATTTAATTATGCATTTTAATACATTGTATACTTTTCAGTAATCTTGTACTGAAGACCTAGAATATTGTGTGGAATTATACTTTGCTACACAAATATCCCATGGACTACTTGTACAAGTTACTACACAGGATAAGTAAAGTTTACAGAACTGGCTCCTTAGGGCTTCATTCTACAATTAGTTGATGCAGGTGGAGGGATTTATACATAGAGTTTATGATAAGATTAAGGCTTATTTTGTAATTTACAGATTAGAGAGAGAGGTCTAATTTAAACTGATAGCTACAACTTTCCACAAAAGAGCAAAGTAGTTAATTTTTAGTCTAAAAAATTTTCAGTACCTGTAAAAAAAACAGCAGCAATGTTTTACCAAAGCTTTCAAGGTTTAGCTTTAAAATTGACTAACCTGTTTTGTATACCAGTAAAATCATTTTTCACTCCAAAGAAAATGGCACCTACCACAAGTCCTAGGAAAACTGTTACACAAAGCTTTAAAAAAAAGAAAGAAAAAAAGAAAGAAAGAAGAATTTCATATAACATACATTTGTATTTTAATGAACACTTCTTAAACGTTCAAAATTGCAAAATCTTTAAGAAATGTAGCTGGTAAATACAGACTGAACAGAAACATAAGAGATGAGAAAATGAAGGATAATAGCAGACAGCGAGAAGGCACCATGGCCACCCCCTGCCTGCAGAGCCCTGAGGGCAGCAAGGCTGGGTGGGGGAA
>NW_005841893.1:2197342-2222118 GCF_000455745.1 Alligator sinensis
TTCTGTGTCCACTCCCAGGAGCTGGGGCGGGGGGAGGGAGCGAGGGCAGCGGTGCCCCTCTGCAGACAGATGTGGGGCAGGGGGCTTGCATGCAGGTGCTGCCGCCACCACCCCGTGCCACTACCTCCCAGGAGCAGGGCTTGGGGGGCGAGGGCAGTGGCACTCCTCTGTGAGCCATGCAGGTGCTGCCCACCCCGCCAGACACAGCAGGGTGAAGCTTGCATATGGCAGCCATCACCACTGCCACCCACTGCCCTGCACTTTGAGTGGGGGCAGGAAAGAGTCTCCCCCACGGCAGCAGCCGCCACCACCCACCACCTCCCGCTCCACATCCAGCCGCCGCCACCAGAAGGGGTACACCTGTTAAAAAAGGTTGAAAACCCCTTGTCTAGAGCATACATCAATCATATTTCCAGGCAATGTGGAGAACAACATCCCTTTAGCCTAAAGGTGCTCATATTGGGGTGTTTTTTAGGCATGAATCAGGCTGTTTGTAGACATTAAAAAAAGCAAAACAAAAAACAGCACTTTACTTTAAACTTAATGAGCTCCCTTACCAATCCCAGTGTATGCCCATAAGAAGCAGCACATTATTTGGACTCAGCTCACCCAACATCTGTATAGATTGGGTGCTTTAGTGGGGCTTTTTTGGTACTTTTATCTAATAGCTGATTGACTCAGCTTTAGATAAAAGCACCTGCCTGATCTATACAGATGCTGTGGAGCTGGGCCAAAGTAACATGCAGCTTATGGAGTAACGTACTTTTTTTAACATCTGCAAGCAGCCTATATGCTCCTTTGAATACTATGATGGAACTAGAAAATTGCCTGTCATGAATGACATGGGGGGGCGGGGGGGAGCGGGCAGGGACGGAGCAATGCCACCCAGTGCCCTGTAGTGCAACCGCTTTCCTGCCGGACCTGTGCACCCACCCAGCCACCCCATCGTGTCCGGCCCCATGGGGCCCACCCTCCGCCACTCCCAGTGTGGCCCTGTGCACCTCCCACCCTCTGCCGTAAAAAAGCAGCCGCACCGCTTCTAGAAGTCCCGCAGCTTTTGCAGGCAACCCCACCCCCCAGCCAGCGCTCACAAGGCGGGGGGTACTGGTGCTCCCACCTGCCCACCGGCAACACAGGGAGTGCGGCCTGACAGGGAGTGCACCGGTGCACCCCCTACATATCGTCACTGGCCACCACAAACTTCCCCTTCCCTTTCCTTTCTCCCCTCTTCCCAGCCACCTCCCCCTCCCTGCTGGCTGCTGTTGGGGGTGCAGCAGCTCCCTCACCCTCTCTGTTTGTAACGCGCCAGGCCCTCGCAGCCAATCGGTGTGCACCCTCTTGGCGGCACATGTGCAGTTGGCCCAGAGCACTATGGACCGACAGAGACTAAGGCTTTTATTATATTAGCATTCTGGCTACAGAATCTACCTGATCTACGTGATCATAGGTATGCAGAAGCAGATTGCCAAAATAATTTTCATTTTATCTGAGGGCAGGATTTCCTGTAATTCTAAAGGCCATATTCCGACACCATTGTATTGAATAACACTTTACTCTGCAAAGGGCTCTATTGGTTTCAGATGAACCTCTTGTGCAATTTCAGCAAGGGTAGCAGCATTTTGCTCTAAGTAACTAGAACTGTGCAACTGTAACATTTTTAAATAGCAAAGATATGAATGGATTCAGTGATATAATCTAAATGATTAAAGTATGTATGTCACAGTCTCTTAAGAATAACTGCAAGTGATGAAAATCTCAGCAAGAATGATGGTATCAGGCAGTTCACTCATGTTTAATCATGCAGGATGCATGAATCTTTACACTATAAAGCATTTGATCCGTGGTACCATATTGTTAAGAACCTGTTGAAAGAACCAAATGTCAAGGATAATTCAGCGACAGTCTCTTAAGAATAACTGCAAGTGATGAAAATCTCAGCAAGAATGATAGCATCAGGCAGTTCACTCATGTTTAATCATGCAGGATGCATGAATCGTTACACTATAAAGCATTTGATCCATGGTACCATATTGTTAAGAACCTGCTGAAAGAACCAAATGTCAAGGATAATTCAGCCACTAAACCAACTGTAGTGGGAAACAAGGATCATATCAAGACCAATTTGGAGTGGATTAGCAAGCAGGGTTTAGTTAACTCTGTACCATTTACAGAATGTATTGAAAATCCATTCTTAATGAGGCTTGGAAGATGGAAAAGATTGTGAGAAAAGAGTCAGGGCCATTAACCCTGGCATATTATAATGCCCTTGAGAATATAATACTTTTCACAAGGTCAAGCTTTTACAAAGCAATTATTAAGGATATCCATAATATCAGCATACCAACATATTTATACATAAAGCCTTTTTTACCTTTAGGGATTCTGAATAGATTTCCACAATGATTATGATTTAATTTTAATCAAAATATTTTCTAGATCCAGACAACTTATGGCAGTGATAAAGAATGACTTTTTTTTAAATATGCTTTTATGTTGACCTGGATCCTTTCATATTATTCAGAGGCAGAATTCAAATGGGACTTTTCCTGTAGTAAGGACTGCTGGATCAAGCCTATAAAAGTCATTTCATAAGGGATTCTTCATTCTCCGGAAGACATTAATAATACATTCTTTGCTTAATGTTGATCTATAGATTTAAATTTACCCATGAACTTTGTAAACATGCTGAATTCTCCAAAAAGCAATGCTAAGTAGACTGTATAAAGCCTATACCATAGAATATACTTCCACTCCTTTAAGATGCTACAACTGAGTTGCGTTTTACCTTATACATTTTAAAGAAAGCATAATGTTCCTTAGGAGATTATGTCAAGCAATATACATTTTAGGAGATCAGGAAAACATCTTAGTGATAGTGTTGTCCACCAGAACTTAATTAATTTATGAACTATAGTTAATGATAAGTTGGCTAATTCAGTTTCCCTGGTGGGGTGGGGGGATACAACTGGTCAAACCCTGAAGTGTAACTAAACTGAAGAGTGCATTCAGAAGAGTGGATCAGAGTGTGAGGACTAGCTTTGTGGTGTTTGCTGTAATAGGGAGGAGGTACATGAAACTATTTTCATCCAGCTACTACCAGAGAAAATATAACATACAGGTTTCCCTCATTTTATGCTGCACATGTGTTCCTGGAAAACAGCACATAACTCAAATTCACATAAAGGGAACCCATTTTACAATGTAACAAATAGGGATACATTACAAGACCTTAACTGTACTGACCCCTAGACCCATTTCTACTACTTTTACAAGATAATTTTGGTATTTACCAACAGCAGACAGTACACACAAGCACACAGCACTATCATAATGGGGTTGGCAACTGCAGAAACATGTGTCACAGATAACAAGCAATAAGCACAGACCCAGACAGGAGACTATATTTTTGTGCGTGTCACTCCCACAATGCACCGCACAAAGCAGCTGACGGCAGGCTTCCACCACACCGATTGCATAAGAGTGAATTTACCTCACGTATAATAAATTTTTGGTATAAAAAGGGACACTGCATAAGAGTGAATTTGCACATACAGAACCCACATAAAGTGAGGGAAACGTGTAGTTTTATTCAAGGAAAATTGTATCAGAAAAATTTAATATCCTTCTATGACAAGAAAACCAACTCCTTGAAAAAGGACAATGCAGTGGACTTAATTTGTCTAGACTGAAAACTTTTGACACAGTAATTTATGGACAGTTATTGATCAGACTGGAGAGGACAGGGATCAACATTACAAACGAGGCAAGTAAGGAATTGGCTCAAAGAGAGATTACAGAGGGTAATGTTGAAAGGCAGGTTATCTGACTTGGAGAGTGGTTATCAGGGATCTGTCTGAGGATGTATCTATCCTGTTTAGCCTTTTTATCAGCAACCTTAGTAGTAGAACTAGAACTCTCCTCATGCGATTTGAAGATGACACTAAGATAGGGAGTATTGTCAGATTGAATACTAGATTATTTTACAAGAGGCTTTAGATAATCTTGTGGAATGGAACATTAGCAATTAAATTTAACAGCGTGGAGTGTAAAGTCAGGTACTCAGAGATTAAAAACCAACACTTTGGTTATAAGAGTGGGCACATACACTGGAAACTACTGAGGAAGAGAGGAACTCGGGGGTCAGACTTGATGATCTATTGAGGTCCCTTCCGACCCTAACATCTATGAATCTATGAACCTAAGTGTATTGATTGATTGGATGACTGTGAACTACCAATGTGATGTGGTTATGAAAAGGCTAAAGCAGTTCTAGCATGTATGAGGTGAAGTATCTCCAACAGAGAGAAGGAAGTACTACTGCCATCATACAAGACGCTGATAAGACACCAAGAAGACAGTGTGCAATTCAGATCACTGCTCTTCAGGGAAAAAAAATTACTTAAATTGAACAGGTTGACAAAGGGCCAGTATGGTTAAGGAAATGAAGGCTTTTTTATATGAAAGAAGGAACTTGACTTGTTTCATTTAACAAAATAGGGTTTGAGAGGAGACATGATTACTTTTTAGAAGTACATTTAGTGGGGTAAGTGTTAAGGAAACAGAAGACTTTTCTAGGAGGAGAAACAACACTGGACAAGATTGAAGGCTATAAACCAGGGGTCAGCAACCCCCAGCATGTGCCGAGTACAGCACGTAAGGCCATTTTGCTCAGCAAACCAAAAACCAGCCTGGGCTCTAAGCAGCAGCTGCGAGCCACAAAGCCTGGGCTGCTCCCAGAAGGCAGCTGGGAAGCTGCAGGCCCTGCTGCAAGATCCGTGGTTGGCAGCAGCTACCCAGAGCCTGGGCTGGTTGCAGCCAGGAGGCTGCAAACATCTGCTCTGGGCTCCGGCATAAGCTCTATACCAACGAGTGTACGTGCGCCTCAGAGCAAACGGTGGGGGAGGAGCCTGAGGCAGTGCACCCCCAGCCTCTTCCCCGCTGCCAGCACAGAGCTGATGACTGGGCTTCAGAGCCCGGTGCAGTTGTTTGTAGCCAGCCTGGGGCATCTGCAGCAGGCAGGCTGCAAACAGCTATGCCAGGCTCCACAGCCCCAGCATCAGCTCCATGCTGGCAGCAACTACACATGCACCTCAGAACGGACAGCAGGAGAGCTGTGCTGCCTCAGGCCCTATTCCCACCGTCCGCTCTGAGGAGCGCGTGCACCTGCCAGTATGGAGCTGATGCCAGAGCCCAGAGCAGCTGTTTGCAGCCTCCCGGCTGCAGCCGGTCCAGGCTCTGGTAGCTGATGCCAACCACGGAGCCCAGGCTGCTTGCAGCAGGGCTTGCAGCTGAGCCCACCTGACTCCCACCTGTTCTGAGCCCACCCCCGACCCAGCCCCCCACCAGGATGAGGCTAGTACTGCCCCTTGCCAGGAGAACCGCACCTTTTGTGGGCTTAGCTGTGTGGGGTGGTTGGGCTGATGGGCAGGTTCCGGGCCAGGGCCTCGGCCAGCTGCACTGCAGCCCAGGGGCTGGCTCCCCAGGGAAGCACAGGGGCTCCGGCGGGAACAGGGCCTTGGACTGTCCGAAGTTGCTGTCGGACTTTGTCCAGTGGCCCAGGAGCCCAGCTCCATGCACCCACGCATCTGGTTCTGTGCATTTGTCTGCCTCTGTCTGGTTTTGCGTGTCTGTGTGCGTGCACATGTCTGGTTCAGGATGTATGTGTTCTTGTCTCTGTTCTGGGTGTGTTCTGGTTCTCTGTGTTTGTACACATGGTTCTCTGTGTGCATGTGTGTATGTCTGGCTCTCTCTCTGCTCTCTTTTTCTTTCTCTCTCTCCTCCTATTTGTCTTTTTTCTCTCTCTCTCATTGCAACATGCTCAACAAAAAAGGAATACAAAACAACAAAGGCAACATTTATGATTACTAAATATACTAATATGCAGTGTGTCCTGCTATCTGCCCCCCCACCCCCCGCCCTCATTTTGTTTTTCTGGCATGCCGGCACTCCGGCACTTTCCAAGGTAGACATTGTGGTTTTTTTCGGCACTCCAGCCAAAAAACATTGCCTACCCCTGCTATAAACTGACTATGAACAAATTCGGATGGAGATTTGATCTATCAGAGAAGTGAAAGTTTGTGGTGGTCTTCTTAGCCAAGTAGTGGATGCAAAGAATGTGAATTGTTTTAACACTGTGAAGTTTAATGGAAGTATAATAGCCTATAGAGCAAGAGGATAGAGAGTTCTTGGTTCAAAAAACACAGTGTATGACATAATTAAAGTAAAACTTGAGCCCCCTTAACAAAAATTTGGTAAATTAAAATAATCTATTGAGTATCCTTTTCATGCTGCTATTTCAGAGCAGTCAGCATACCATTTTATGGTCCTGATTTTTAGATATTATTCTGTTTTCATAGATGCAATTTTTAGATGCACAAAATTTCACCCAACTGATTTTCAAATAGAAATGGACTAAATCAAATCATACTTAATATTCATAGATTAACTGGGCTTACCTGAGCCATGGAGGCTTGAGGATTGCCAATTAAATTTTTAAATGTACGTCTGGACACCCACTTGAGCTGATGAAAAAAGGAAGTTGTGTATGTAATTTGTCTGAAATTGAACTTTGTTTTCTTTTTATTTCCCAAAGAAATATTCTCTAGTACTGCTTTTGTTTCTCTGTAGTATGTAGAACTGGAATACTGCTCTGCTAACTTATCTGCCAAAGTCTTTTCATGGTTGATGTATTCTTCAACATTATTTTCTGGTTGAAGAGAAAAAAAAAATGTTATCTCTTATTGAATTCACAGGAAAAAAAAGAATTATCCACCAGTCATGCTTGTTCTTTTTATTACTGATCAATGGGATAGCAATTATTTGGTGAAATTAATTAATTTGTAAATCATTTGGTGAAATTAATTAACGCAGTCTGGTAGCAACAGATACAAAATACTATAAATAATTTACAATTCTACTAAGCAGAAATTATCTGTGTTTTGACTACATGTAAATCACAGAAACTACAGATTGTGTCTCACAGCAAGCTGACCTGATAAAGTCTGCCACTGAATTTCAAAGCCAAGATACTGTTAAACCATAATACATGAACGAGTCTCCTCTAGAGCTCCCTGCAGATAGTCAATCTCTTAAGCTGCTGAAATTGTTTTAGAGCAGCCCTCTATATGGCTGTTTTCTGGAGAGATCTCCCAATTCCCACAGGAATGGATTTCTGCTATAGCAGTTGTTTCCCACCCTGCCTTCCCCCTCCCCCTCAATTTTAGCCCAGTTTCTGTTTTTCAGAGGACAAATAGAGCATATGTATTTGCCATATTATCTATCAAGTGTTTAATGCAAATAGAATCTTGTAAATTCTATGCATTTCCTTGACCAGATGATATCACATTACATAAATATACAAATATGTTTGTGTGTGTGCAAGCGCACATGTGCACATGTACATATAAAATATAATATACACACATTATCTAGTTGTACATAATATCTAGTCACTGAAGAGGACTAAGCAACAGAGACATTTTACCTAGTCTGAAATGACAATATAAGAAAAATGTAGCTCTAGTTTTGCAAAATTGCCATTTAAATTTACCAGCCTACTTGCTTGCCATTTAGTAGGATGATGGTGGAAAGTAAATAACTAGTGAGCGATCCACCTATTCACTTCCATGTGTAAGTGTGTGTCTGTGTGGGTATGTATAGAAGCAATGCAAGTCACAGAAGCAGTCCCAATCTGCCATATGCCAGTAAATTGAAAACTAAGAAACTTCAGATGCCAAGGGACCCATTGTCTGTAACTTTCTCTCTCTCTCTCTCTCTCACACACACACACACTGTGCACACAAAGCTATTGGTTATGCCAGACACCTAAAAGTTAATTTTGACAGGAAAGATAAATGCAAAATATTTTGTCACAGTGCAGATCAGTTTTTACTCCACAAAGAACTTCAGTGTCATACCCAAGTCAGCTTCATCTGTCTTGTTCAATGCCACAGCAGTTGAGTCTCCGTTAATGACATCCAGAAAGAAATCAGCAGGATTGTTATATGGCTCACACTCATAACCTGCAAGGAAACAGTATTAGGTCTCCAAAACAAGTCATTCTACAGATAGCAAAATGTTTTGCAGTCCATTTGTTCATGAGTCAGATCCCAATCCATTTACTTGTGCTGAATAATAACTTAGAATCATAGAAAGTTAGGGTTGGAAGGGACCTCAGGAGGTCATCTAGTCCAACCTCTTGCTCAAAGCAGGACCATCTCCAACTAGATCATCCCAGTCAAAGGTTTGTTTAGCGGGGTTTTGAAAACCTCCAGGGATGGAGCTTCCACCACCTCTCTGGGTAACCTGTTTCAGTGTTTTACTACCCTCCTACTGAGAATATTCTTCCTAGTATCTAACCTAACTTCCCTTGCTGCAACTTGAAACTGTTGCTCCTTCTGGCATCTGCCATCACTGAGAACAGTCTAACTCCATCCTTTTTTAACCCCCTTCAGGTAGTTGAAGGCTGTGATTAAAGCACTCCTCAGTCTTCACTTCTCTAGATTAAATAAGCTGAGTTCCATCAGTCTTTCATCAGAAGTCATGTCCCCCAGCCCACTCACCATTTTTGTTTCACTCTGCTGGACTCTTTCCAATTTGTCCACATCCTTTCTGTAGTGGGGGGCCCAAAATTGGACACAGTACTCCAGATGTGGCCTCACCAGTGCTGAATAATCACCGGAGGAGAATAATCACTTCCCTTGATCTAGTGGCAACACACCTACCAATGAAGCCCAGTATGCCATTAGCCTTCTTGGCAACAAGGGCACACTGCTGGATCATATTCAGCTTATTGTCCACTGTAACCTCCAAGTCCTTTTCTGCAGCTCCCAGCTTGTATTGGTGCATGGGGTTGTTCCATCCTAAGTATAGGACTTTGCACTTGTCCTTGTTGAACCACATAAGATTTCTTTTGGTCCAATCCTCCAATTTGTCTAAGTCACTCTAAATCCTAGCCCTACCCACCAGCGTATTTACTACTCCCCCCAGCTTGGTGTCAACTGCAGACTTGCTGAGGGTGCACGCTATGCCATCTTCCAGGTCGTTGATGAAGACATTGATCAAAACCGGCCCCAGAACTGACCCTTCGGACACTCCACTTGATACTGGCTGCCAACTAGACATTGAGCCATTGATTACTACTCTCTGAGCCCAATGCTCCAGCCAGTTTTCTATCCACCCATACTTCCTTAGCTTGCCTGCAAGAATATTGTGGGAGACTGAATCAAAAGCCTTGCTAAAATCAAGGTACACCACATCTACAAGTCTCTCTGCATCCACAGAGCCAGTCACTTCATCATAGGAGGCAAACAGGTTGGTCAGGCATGACTTGCCCCTGGTGAATCCATGTTCACTGTTCCTAAGAAATGAATTTCTTGAGGATCTGCTCCATGATTTTTCCAGGGATGGAGGTGAGGCTGACTGGTCTGTAGTTCCCTGGATCCTCCTTGTTCCAATTCTTAAATATGGGCCCTTTTCCTATCATCTGGGACCTCTCTTGATTGCCATGAGTTTCCAAAGATAATGGCCAATGGCTCTGAAATCACATCAGCTAACTCCCTCAGCACCCTTGGGTGCATCGCATCTGGCCCCATGGACTTGTACACGTCCAGTTTTCTAAGTAGTCCCTAACCTGTTCTTTCAGCACTGAGGGCTGCTCACCTCCTCCCCATACTGGGCTGCCCGATGCAGTAGTCTGGGAGCTGACCTTGCCTGTGAAGACTGAGGCAAAAAGGCATTGAGCACTTTAGCCTTCTCTGCATCCTCTGTCACAAGGTTGCCTCCCCCATTCAGTAAGGGGCCCATGCTTTCCCTGATCCTCCTCTTGCTACTGACATACTTGCAGAAACCTTTATTACCCTTCACATCCCTTGCTAGCTGCAACTCCATTTGTGCTTTAGCCTTCCTGACTTCATCTCTGCATGCCTGAGCAATGTATATTCTTCCTTAGTTATTTGTCCAAGTTTCCACTTCTTATAAGCTCCCTTTTTGTGATTAATTTACTAAAGAGTTCCCTGCTAAGCCAAGCTGGTCTTCTGCCATACTTGCTAGTCTTCTTGTGCATTGGGATGGTTTGTTCCTGTACTCTCAGTAAGGCTTCTTTGAAGTACAGCCAGCTTTCCTGGAGTCCTCTTTTCTTTATACTGGCTTCCCAGGGGATCCTGCCCATGAGTTCCCTGACTAAGTCAAAGTCTGCTTTTCTGAAGTCCAGTCCTGCTTTTCTGAACTTGCACCATAAGTAGCTCCACTGGCCCTACTAGTTAATCTAAGTGCGTGTGTATATTCCAATCACGCCTTATCAAAGTTCCCATAAAAAGAAAAGCAGCATCTATGTGTCCTACTAAACTCTAACCACATGTCTGCTGTTGCTAATTCTTTTTTTGGCTAAATATCTTATACCTATTTGTATATTGGGATAATAAATGCTTTATTTTTCAGAATCTCAAACTAACTTCTGTATGGTATTATGTTTCCAGTTTAAATACAGAGTCACTGGCATTTCTTTCAGTTTTTGTGTTAGTCAGATGAGCCTCAGAGAAAACTAACACTGACATTATGCTCTTTGGGTCAATCTGATATCTATGGGAAGTTTTGATTTTGGTACTGATGTTTTGATAATGACATTATGGGAAGTTTTAATTTTGTAAAGACTGTAGAATCAGGTTATTGTTGAGATGCTTCAACTTTAACTTGAAAGTAACACTTTTATTACTATGATTACTTATTATTTTGCCATGTAATATGTACCAAAACTTTAAAATAGGTGTTAACATTTGTTAAAGTGCAATGCCAGTCTGAAAACAGACAGTAATACAGTAGCTTCTTGCTCAGCATACTAGTCCCAATATATTTTCCAAATTAAATATTCATATTGGAGGTAAGGTACCAGGGGAGCATTGTATTGTTTGTTAGTCAAGCCTAACTGAGACAGCTAAAAGACAGCAAGCTGGATGTATACCTTTGCACCTAAAGTGTTAGTGAAGATTTAATTTGAAGACTTTGACATTGTACATGCATCAACAGAATTTAGTTAGAATTGTTGTTATTGATAATACTGTGCAAGAAAGAAAGAAATAATCCAGTGTGACCTTGACATTCTAGATGGGACCCATTTTTTTGTCCTGAAAACACTGAGATGCATTAAATATGAATCTATGATTCAAGAGTCATTTTATTTTATTAAGCCATGTTTTAAAACAGAGCTACCTTTAAGCCACCACTTGCTCTGTGACTAAGGTTCCTTATTAAAAGCTCACCAATAGATTTGAAGTATTCAATAGCATCCCGAGCTGGCCCATGGTAGAGCATTCTTCCTGTGGCCAATAATGTCAAGTTATCAAACAGTCTGAATATGGAGTATCGTGGCTGGTGGATGGAAAAAATTATTGTTTTCCCCTGCTTTGCCATCCTGGATATAAAATGGAAAAAAACAGTGCTTGTTTATTTATCAGACTGAGAGGCAGGAGTGCCATCTTTCAGTATAATTCAGCCTGAGGAATGCAATGCAAGGTGAAAAAGGAACACCACAGTGTCCAGCCTATAAATATAATGACTGCATAGTGTTCTGTAGCGAAGGAAACAAATTCCTGTGGCATTCCTAAGAGCCATGAGTGCTGAACCTCTTTTGAGAAAAGATCATGGTAATTTCTTTGGAGTTACCGAGGGGTCGTGAACAAGGCACCTTCAGCCCTCTTTGAAAAAAATGCAAATGATGCAGGATGTTAGGAAACAGAGAAAACTAGCATTAACAAGGCATTTTGTTTGTTTTCCCAATTAATGTTTTTGTAGTTTGTTATAGGAAAACGCTAGCAGTGATAGCTGCCCCCATAACTAATATCCATCACTTCATCAGTTTGGTATGGTATGCAAGGTAGCCAAATTTCTCATGTAAGCAATAACACCAATCATCAAGAGGGACCCTTCAAAGCATAAGATTAGTAAATTTTCTCTATCTCCCCAGGATCTATAGAATTACTGCAAGGCATGGTTCATAATACCTGGGCAGATCCAGAGGGGGTGCAGTGGTACAGCTGCACTCCCTTTTTGGACTTTTGGACTGGACCACACTGTGGGAGAATCCCCTCACTTCCCGTCCATGATCAGAGGCATGTCCCTTCCCCTCCTCCCATCCCCTTCCTCCTGCCACTGCTGCTTTCCATGCTGTCTTGGAGGCAGGGAAAGTTTTAGAGCCTGTGCAGGGGCTGGGCTTAGATTTAGTCAGGCTGTGCAGAGGCTGGGCTCAGCTGCGACAAGAGACAGCAACAATAGTAGCCACAATAGGGGGTGGGGGAAGGGGTTTCTCCTGCCTGTGCCTGCTCCCAGGGGAACTGGGCAGGGAGGGAGAACCCATCCACCTACACATCATTTCTGCCACTGCCATGTTGCATTCTCAACTGAGCCCAAACCCCTGGAGCAGTCAAAAGCAGCTTTAAAGCCTCTCCCACCCTGGGAACAGCAGGGAAAGCATCAGAGCCAGATGGGGTAGGATTAGTGAGGGGGCATGACTCTGACCAGGGCAGGAAAGTGGGGTGGGACTTTTACGTGGTTTTAGGACTTTAGAAAGTTCCCAGGGGCTCCCCTTACCTAGTCTGTCCTCACCAGTGGGTGCAGGGGATAGGGTGGGGGAGAGGTTGGGAATGGGGGGTGCAGGCACCCCTACAGCATGGGTTGCTACCCCCGCACCCTCCTTTGTCATATCCTGGATCTACCCCTGCATAGTCCTGTGAGCAACTCCACTTAAGCTGGAGACAATTTATTACGGGCCTATTCCTATTTCCACGGAGGTCACAGCTCAGTAATAAGCACTTGCATGATTAATCCCTTTACTGGGTACAGTAGGTATTATATACTATTACTTGCAAGACAGAATTGGAAAGCTGGTTCTTTCTCAGTGATTCTATCACCATCACCTTTTCAGGAGAAGCAAGACAGCATTGGCAGTGCTGGCATCCAATCCTGTAGTTGGCTCATCTAAGAACAAGACTGCAGGGTCAGTAATGAGTTCCATTCCAATGTTCGTCCTTTTCCTCTCTCCCCCTGACACTCCACGAATAAACTGGGTGCCAACCTAAGGCAAAACAAGAGATTATCATTTTGTCTGACTTAAGCGTACTCAAGTAAAGAACATGGAACAACAAAACCACATAAAGTTCTAGAAGAGAACTGGGTGATTGCTTTTTACGAGTGATTTTTTGCCAATGATTCAAAGATTCCTTTTAACAGAAACTTCACATTCTGTATGTAATGGAATAATGCAAATCTAAAAATTCAGGAGAAAAGTCATTTAAAACTTTTCATCCATAATATAAACTTTTTCCAAAATTTATTTTTGGAAAACTGGTCACCAGTTTTCCTTTCCCCAGGAATGACTTTTCATGTCCTCCATAATTTTATGGTAGACACAAATGCTGCAGTGCAAAACCTGTATCTTCACTGAGATGAAAACAGACATCCAGATTGAGGTTTACTAACTCTTCTGTTATTACAATAGTCTATTCAACCAAAACTCACAGCTGCCAAACCTAAATCATTTTATTACCTGAAATAAGTTATTATTTGTTTTAATTATAACAACTCACGTGCCATTACCTTGGAATCTGCCACTTGTGTCAAACCAAGTTCCTCGATGATCTGGTTAACTCGTTGTTTCTTTTCCTGTTCAGGAACAGACTTTGGTAACCTAAGTGCTGCTGAGAACTGGAAGTTTTCTTTCACAGTCAGGGTTCCCATTACCACATCATCCTTCATAAACAAAATTGCATATTTAATGTTCGTTTCGGCACTCATTTCTTATGTTGTACATTTCATGCTGAGTTCATTTGTATGCGCGTGACAACTGCTAGAATGCTACAGGATGGATCTTCAAAACCTGAACATCACAACAGATATTTCCCTTCATGCATTTGTATGTCTGTGCAGTTCGTGGCAATACAGGAATATTCTACATGTATCAAATTGCTTAAATATCAATTAACTAACCAATGTGTACAGCTCCCTTAAGGCAGACCTCAAAGAGTCTTTTGTAGACCAATAAAGTGTAAACGAAACAGGAAGACAAAGAAAAAGGAAATAAAAATACAATCATTTTTAGTCTTGCCTTCTGTGGTCGAAAATTATCAACAAAAATGATTCTGGATTTAATCCTGCTTGATTTTGCGTACCCTGTGTAAAGTACTGAGCTCATTCAACTCCTATTAATCTTAATGAGGGTTGAAGACACTGAGCAGAACTAGTATCTGGCAATAATTAATTCCACAGTGAGGTAAACTCTTTGATAGCTTTGGAAAACTACAGATAAAGCAAAATAACAAGTGTAGAAAGATTATGAGTGTGACTCCATGAAGGGCTTTGAAACTGCTTATTTCAATTGAATTCTTTCCAGGATTTCTCATAACAGGGATGTGCAGACCATGCTCCTCCTGACCACTGTCAGGAGGAACATGCACAGGGAAGAGAGTTCGAAGTTATGTAGCTCTAGGGCAATCTTGCACAGTGCAGAGTACTGTGATCCCAATCCACCAATGCCCTTAGTGCAAACAAGTAGTTTAATTGGTGACTTGAATGTACACTTGCATGCTTCATGTAAGTATATATTATGTATAAATCCTACAAGGACTCTGAACAGTTGAGTTTGTGTTGCCTAGGGGTACACCAAAGTCGAAAGCTGTGTTTTCCTTATCAGATTTAAAGAGGTATAGAACAAGGCACTGAAGGGTTAAAGGAAACTGCAGAGCAGATGCAGCTGAGCTCATTCATTTGCAGTCTCACCTGCTATGTATAAAAGGAGGACGTAAAGAGAAGGGTCTTGATTTGCTCTTAGCAGGGGGAAGGAGGAGTTTTTACAGAGGAGTTGTTTATCCCTGATAAAGGAAATGGGTTTCTTTTGACTTTTCTTTGTCCAAATGCTTGGACATCTGTTTTGTGAGGGTGATATGCTAAGCATGTTTTGGAGAGGGGTTTCTTCAGATTTATTCTTTAGCTTTTTGTATGCTGCATTTAGGAGAGGGAAGGGAATGAGGGTAGGAATCTACTCACTTATTCTCACATTGAAGGAAAACACTTTCACACTTAGGTAAGGAGGCATCACCTCTAGGGAACAACCATTTAGCTGCATGTTTGTAGAAAGCTTTATACTTTCAAAAATACATTGAGCATAGTGAGTGTAGACACAGCAGGTGCAGCTGGTGGACTCAGACTGGTGGGGCAGGTGGAGTGTAGAGGGTGGGGAGGGGTGTTGCAGCTGGCCAGCAGCATGGGGCCAGGAGTTTGCAGTGGAGAATTACAGTGATAATAGCTGCAAGGTGGATCATTTTTCAATTGCACCTAAAATGTTTCTGTGGTATTTCCCCAAGAACCAGTCTTTCATCCCTACCAAAAGAAGGGGTAGATTTAGATGGATTTTCTGATATCTTTTTAATTCCAACAAATCAAAGATAAATTCAGAGTATGGAGACATTCCTTTCACGATTTCAAAGTCTGAGGTGTAGTTGCATATCACAGTTCAAACTTAATTTTAATATAGGGCCAGATCCTTCACTTCCACACTTACACCTGTAGAACAGGGACTGGCAGAAAACAAAAATCAATGGCCAAGTACAAACAGTCAAAAATCCAAACGCTGAATCAATTCAATCCTTTCAGGTTAATCCAAGCTGCATATATTAAACCTATAAGCAAGTGAACAGACTTCACTTTTGATTCCAGAAATGCAGCCACATGCCTAAAGTGTACCTGGCCAGAAGCTGGAAGGTGCTAGAGCATACCTCCCTGCTCTGCTTTTTGCCCACCCTGCAAGGCAGGGTTTGCAGAGGAGGTGCAAAGCAGCCTGAGATGCTGGGGGACTGTGAGTTAACTTTAATCTGGAGGGGATCCGGGACAGAAGTTCAATAAACTGATTTAACCTAACTCAGTTAAGTCTTATACTACATCCATGCAGGTTTATCTTAAACTGGCTTTAGCCATTTTGAAAGCAGTTTGTGCACTGAATTTCTGTTGTGTTACAGATTTGAACAGGTTTCTGATCACTTATACCAGTTTGTGTGTAATTTCTGTCCCTAGTGAGACTCCCCTCATACGTTTTGCTGGTGCAATCCTTGATAGTGGAAAACAGTTAAGGGCAATATGCTGTGTTGCATCATGCACTGTGTCATCTCCAATTTTTCTCTAGTTCGAAGGAATCCATAGGGAAAAGGAACCTCTTCCAAATTCTTGCAATAATATATGTGGATGACTGCTGCTTTATGAGCCTGGACATCCTTGGGAACTCTGTCCCAGTAGGAACCATGCTGCTACTAAGTAGATTTCCCTTCAGCTGTAGAAAAGCAGTCAAAGGGGATTAATACAGCTGCAAGTAGTGCTACTTTCTCCAAGAGTTATAAGGTGAAAGATACCTATACTCATCAGGGAAAAGTGTTATGGAGGGAGCCCTTCTCCAGACGAAAGAGAGCTCTCTGTGTAAGGCCAATATTGCAATGGAAACAGCATTTCTCACATTTTCTGTATGGCCAAGGAAGAATCTGGCGGGTTCACTCAGTGTGCTGACTCTTCGGAACTAATCCCAGGCATGGCAATTAACTTTATAACTTCTACTTTTTAAAGTAAAAGTATGGACTATAAATGAAATCAAGGACCATCTTTGACAAGCACGCTACAGCAAGTACATTATCTTAGACCAGTGGTTCTCAACCTTTTTAGACTTGAGGCATCCTTTGGAAAATGCCAGCTCTTAGTCTTCACTTGAATTTTGACTGCAGAAAAATAATAGAGCAATTCTTCTGTTGCAGAGAACTCAGAATGAGCACAATGTTTTTTTTAACACTGTAGATTCCTATTTGGAATCTCTGGGTTTATCTTGTGTGCAAACATGATTCATTTAATAGTTCCTGCTGTGCGCCACTCCGCAGCACCCCTGAAAGAAACTCAAGGCACCCTAGGGTGCTATGATACCCTGTTAAGAATCACCATCTTAGCCAGCTTGGGTGCATTTTTGTCCTAATGGATGTCTAAACAAAGAAGGCAGATACAGACATTTAAAATTTTCTTACCTGTACCACATACCCAGAAATACATTTAAAGTTGGCAGGCTGGGGAGCTCCATTTATCAAAATGTCTCCAGACAGTCCATGAGGATCTTTCCTTGCAGCCAGAATATCCAGTAATCTAAAAGAAGAAAAGCAGTCATCTTAAGAGCTCTGAGGTGTACATTTTAACTAGTCTGTAAGATAGAGGCCACAAGCCCAGCTAAGCACAAGCTCTTCCATACTGAAACTTTGCTGCTGACTACAGTTCATATTTAAAAGCCCCTCAAAGAACAGAAAATCATATTCTCAATCAAATAATTCTCCTGATTTTCTGTAAAGCTGTTTATAAAGGTAGCATATTAGGAAACTATTTACTTCAAAGAAATCAGTTACCCCTATTGTGCTCTTTTAAAAAAAAAAGTCATCTTTTTTAGTCAAATTTTGCATTATAATCAATAAAACTAATCTAAATTTATGCAAATTGAACTGAGGTCACAATCTTGCTCCTTGAGTCATAATCATCAATGCTGAATGCATATTATTTTCTGTTTGGAATGATTTCTCTACGTGGAGAACATGGCTAAGTAACAAGTCCTCTTATTGCTTCAGCACTTACGAAGATTTGCCACTGCCTGTGGGTCCCAGAATTGCATTCAGTCCTGGTCTCATAATCCCGCTGTAAAACAAAACCAATGTTTTTTTTATTAATTTGTATTTAATCTACAAAGTTGCTTCTTGCAATTGAATCCTTTTTTGGAATAAGGCTAACTTGTCTCAGATAATGATGACCCCTGCTTAGTTTTCTATTACTAACTTAAAAATAATTAACTCTTAACTCTTTCTCTCAAATATAAAATATATACAGGGAAATTATAATTAACAAATATTAAATGTATTTATATATTATTTCATATACATCTATACCATGCACAAGCTTGCAGCTGTAACAAGAAACTGTATTTTCAGCCGTCCCACTGTAGAACAGATGGTTACCATGAAAGAATGGGATTTATTATCTGACACAATGGAACTGTCTCAAACTCAGTAACAAATGTTTAAGAATGAGGAGAAAACGACCCAGGCGACTACAGGCTGTCCAACCTGCTCCCAATAGCATGCTAGTCTTTAAAAATAAATTAAAAGAAAGAAACATTTTAAAATGTGGAGGTAAATAGAATGTGGGGTAAATTCAATTTGAGTGTACCCAAAAGTAGATCATACCAGGTCAACCTTGATCTGGTTTGATATAGAACTGATTTTCTAAACAGTGGAAATGCAGCAGATCTAATCGACTTGGATTTCAGTTGAGCTTTTTGATGCATTTCCCATGATGCCTCATAGGAAATTAATAATTCTGTTGGAAAAGATGCAGTGTTCTACAAGAACTGTAAAGTAAAGTATGAGCTAAAGAGGTATGACAGTGGGTTGTGATGAAAGGGAAACCGTCAACCTGGGCAGACATTAAGGGAGTTCCTCAAGCATTGATTTTAGGACAATTCTTGTTTAATATTTCCATACATGACCTCAACAAAAAAAAGTAGTAAAGGTATATGAAATTGGCTGACTTCACAAAGTTGGGAGGTATCACCCGTGTAGAAGAAGATAAAATATATAATGTACAGGATAACCTTGAGTTCTGAGCAATAGAAAGGAGATGACATTTAATGGTGCAAAATGCAAGGTCATGTACTTAGGGACAACAGCAATAAAGTGGGAGCTCAGCAGTTGGAAACAACAGATAAAGAAAAACACTGAAGTCAGGGGTTGGCAACCTACAGCCCAGCCTACGAAGAGACTGGTTCCAACCTGTAGCAGCTCAGGGAATGGTAGCACACTCCAGCCACAGCAGCAGAGGGGGTATCCCTAAGGTCCTGTTGCCTAATTTTTTATATCTATTCCCATCATGGCATCTGCTGATGCTGGGGAGTGTGGGGCTGGGCTGGGTCACAAATGGTGGCAAAAGGTTGGCAACCACTGCTGTATGTCAGTCAGAAGCTTACTAGCCATCTGTCACTAGTGTGGTGTGGCTATGAAAATACCAAATGTGATTCTAGGATATATCCAGCACCAGATTTCAAGGAAGGATAGGGAAGTATCAGAGCTAGTATATGTGGCACTGGGGAGACCTTATGTGGAATATGTCTGGTCCTTATGAGAGAACAGAGTTTCGATTGTTGAGTCTAGCAAAAGCGAGACTGCGAAGGGATATAATGCTTCTTTATGAAAACATCATCTAAGAATAAACATCAGAGAGGAAAGAGAGACGTTTAAGGAAAGAACTATTTAAGCTTAATGAAAATGATGGAAAAAGAACAAATATATATAACCTTATCATGAATATATTTAGGCTGAAAATTAGATTTCTAATCATCAGAGGAGTGAGGTCTGGAACATCTTTCAATTGCAGTAATAAGGGCAAAAAACTAAACAGATTAAAAAGGGATTTATTTTCACCTACTAAAGGAATCTGATGATGTGTTTGCCTTAGCTTAATGACCCAGAAAGTCCCTTCTCATATTTTATTCCTGCTCCTTTTATTTGTATTTTGTTTGGCTTAACCTGGGAGCCTTTCAGGGCAGGAAATTGTCTTCCTACACATCTGCCAAGTCCTTAGCACACAATTGTTGCAATTATAACAACAACAATAATGCCAATTAATGGAAGGTTTAGTTTTCGATTAAATGATACCAGAATCAATTGAACTATACATGTTAAAATTGGGGGCATGGAAAATGGAGAGACACCCCTTCAAGTTTGGTGTCTCACAGTAATAGGAACAATGCTGTAGGGATGTATGGATATATGAACACTTACAAAACTGGAAAAAAAAGTTTCTCACTCTCTCATGTCAGCAGAAGACTTTTAAAAATGTGAGTAGACCTGTAGAGTATCATGTTCTCACTGGTGTCTGGAATCAAAATCTTTTCCAGACTAGTCTTCTCACAGGCAGCTGTGTATGGCTATATAACCAAATAAGTATTTGAATAGGGAGGAAAGTACTCTCTGGGATTTGTGTGACTGTAACATCTGACCATTATTTGCTAAAAATGTCTGAAGTAGCATTAAGAAGGCAGAAAGCTCTCTCGCTATCTCTATTTCCCTTTGAAATGATATATTATTGGTAGGTGAACAATTTCCACCAATGATAATACAAAGGAAATCCCAAGATAGCATTTACTGCTTCAGTGTCACTGAATTCTAGTCAACTCATCCTATGCCGTGATCCTTTATAATCAATGTATTTCGTGGTTTTCCCTCTCCCTTCCCTTCTGCATGTGTCTGGGGTTTCAGTTATAATGTAATTTTATTATTTGGTTATTTTATTTTCACACTAAACAAAAATACTAAAAATCCCTGTAACAGGTGTCTGAGAAACTGATACACCAATAATTAAAACTAAGAACATTTCAAATGGGTTTTTCTATTATGCTTAAAATCAAGCAAAGGTTTTACTGAGGTGATTAGTGATGGTGAGCACATTTTACATCTTGAAGTCCACCACAGCTTAAAGTATACCAGTAGATGTATGAAAAAAACTGATAGTGCCAGATCACTGGTAGCTACCAGGGTGAAACGTAATAGAAATATAAATTCATGCTTTCATGGTTGAAATAATGAGTTTTCTTCCTGTTATAGATCACCTGGAAACCAGTCATGGCTAATCACATTTGTTGTATAACACCAGAGAACTTATATAAAAAAACATGTTGCTACCTTCAACCCAGAGATAGTAATAGCTATTAATGATTAATAAAGAATTCAATATCAGCTTTATTGCTTCATTCAATTTCTGCCCATTCTTACTAATGCTTTTATTATTCAAACATGTAACCCTCCCAGTATGAGAAATCATCACCTGATTCCTCTTAAGTACCCATGTTTGGCAAACCTTCCAAGGTTTTTAAAAGACAACATGGGAATCATATTAAAGTAGTTGTGATCTACTTGTGAAGAATTAACACAATGACCTACCTGTCATGTGGAGAAAATCTGTGTGAACTGACTCTCTGCCCTGGGAAATGTCAAATAGATTTAATATTGTCTTTCCAGCTAATTGTTAAATAAAATATTAATTCTTAAGCTCATAAAGCAACTTCAGTTTATAGTTAACATGGTATATAGTTTAAAAACAAGATAATTTTAGAGTCATTATGAAAAAAGTCTGTTTAAATAAGTGTCTCTTGCATGTGTTATTATCAAACACAGGAAGGGTCTTACAGTCCTTTTTTCTGGCAGGACTATCTTCAGGTTTTACTTGAGAAAGGACTGCAGGACCTGGATCTATTGTGTGAAGTGCCAAAGCCTACTAGTTCATCAGTAGGAAGAGCTGTATTAAAACTAATACATATGAGAAACTGATACATGGTTATTCACATGGCAAAAATGAGAGTGAATAGTCTTTCAGCAAACAGATCGTAAACTGTGACCATCTCTTTAAGAATTGCTACCGAGGGTATTCAGATCTAGGGGTCTTGGTTCAATAAACCATCTGATTTTGCATCTGAATCCAAACTGCCCCAGGGTTCCTGGGAGTTCAGAGCTGAAATATTTCATTAGACCCATATCTAATTTACAGCACTTTGTTGAAATCACTGTTTGTCAAATTTGGGGTATGTTGCACACTTCTAGAAGAAATAGGAAAGTAGAAGAAGGGAAAGGGGAAAATATAAATGGAGGAAAAGCAGAAGAAAATAAAAACAAAGAATAGTTCTACAGTAACTCTTAGGATGTTGAAGAGTTTACAGTTTGGTTGCAGTGATGAACTGTTACTTTTTAATTAGACACAACAGAATCATAGGGGCATGTAGAAGTGTAACAAACTTTAAAAAAGAGTATTTGAGAACCTTTGCTGTAACTTCTGGAAAGCAGGTTTGATTTAGCAGTTTGATTAGAAATCAAGAGCTCTATATGATTTTTTTTTTAATAAAATGAAATATAATGCAACTAGCCTCTACTTGAATTCATATAACAGCTGTAGCTCCCATGATAAAAGAATGTGAGCTAGTAAATATGCAACATAATTAGTTGCATCTCCTAGTCTCCTTATTATGAAAATCATTGGCCTGCTGTTGGGGTGCAATTAATACATATCAAAATTGACAGATAGGATCTCATTGACTCTCAGGCATAAGTAGCTAGACACACTTGCTGCACTGTGGCTACTTCTGTTCCAGCTGATGCATCAAGATTTATTTCACTTACAAAGGCAGCATATTTCCAGTTGATACGAATGTCACGTTTCTGAATATCTGAAGATGTGTGCAGTTGATACAGAGCAAATTCCTTGGCCACGTTAAGGCATCGGTTGCTTTGACTTTTCCTTAAGGTGGGCAAAACCAGCTTAATCATACATATTTCAGTTTTCTGATGCTTGTATTAAATTTTTTTATTGTTTTAGCAATATGACCTCTTCTTCTCTACAAATTTTCCAAGCAAGACACTCAGCTATCCTGTCCTCCTTGGGTAAGGCTAATGCCTTTTTATATTAGGAAATGAAGCACAGGTATCATGTATACCCTTCCATCTAGGGCACTGCACAGACCACTTAAATTCATCCAGTATGAGAGTGTTCGTGTATACAACCTGCACTACCCTTCACATAGGTATGACTTTTGCTCTTCAGAGCTTGAAGACCTGGTATCAGGTATTTAAAAAACAAGTTAATTTATTTTACAAATAAACTTGTAGCCAGCTAATTTGTTTACCTTTGCTTCTGCCATAACCACTTTCAGTCTTTCAGTGCCTGTGTGGGGTGGGGGGGGTCATGGAGGGAGTGGATGGATTATGCTGACCACTGAAGAGCGGGAGCAGTTGGAGTTGGGGGAAGGGGCAACAGAGTCTTACCTTCCCTGGCACTCTGCCTTCAGGTTACAGCTGCTACAACTGCAGCTTCTGCAGTAGCAGTGTGGGCTTGGACTGCTGCCACTGAGGGCCAAGCTTTACATGGGGATGCAGTAACCCCATGGTGCAGGCTCCCTGAGAGATGCCCTTAGTGCCCTACTCACTCCCCTCCCCACTACCCAAAAATACATTACTGAGCACAGGGCTGCACCTGCCATGGGAAAGACTTCCCCAGGTGCCATTCCACTACCCCATTCACCATCTTGTTCTCCAGAAATACTATTGGGTGAGGGACCATGCCTGGCTTGCTACTATGGCTGGGCAGCATGGGGCTGTGCCTACTATAGCAAACACTGCAGGGGGTGCATTCTGGCGTCCCCTCTAAGTCAAGTGCCCCGGATGCCTCTCTCGCTTCCCCTTACCTCCAGTTATGCTACTAGCCATAATGTCTCTGGGAGCAGCTGACACGGTTAGATCCTCTCAGCTGCAGGCTATGGCTAGTAGCCATAATTTAACATATCAGGTGTGTATTGTGAAAAAGTTTCAATTATCTTAAGTGTATTTGTTTTTATCTCACTTGAAGCAGCTTGACATGACTTCCATTGCATGAAGACTCAAAAAAAACCCGTGTGGAAAAATAATGGTATGCTGAAAAATGTACGTGGTTGTTATTAGGCAGTTATAGAACAAAGCACAAGCACTCTCGTTAAGCTTCAACAACTCTCCATAACTGCTTGAACCAAAAGAGTCATAAAAAGGTAAGAAAGGGTTTTTAATTCCTTTTAGTATGCCACACTAAATTTACTCTACCAGATGCTGATCTATTGATAGTGGGCACATCTACACGTGTGCTTTAATGCTCAGTAACCTATTCTGCTGCACATTAAAGTGGTGCATAAAAACCCATGCTAATATGCTAATGCGCAGTAAAATAGGTTACTGCACAGTAAGCATCACCTAAAAAGTGTGCACTTATACTACTACACATTAGATCAGGCTAATGGCAATTTATTTAGTACCTCATATTGGAGCTACTACATTTAATGCGCATTAGGAAAAGCACATTAATGCATATGTAACTGCACCCACGAAGAACTAATTTCAAATTAATTCTTAACTGAAATCATATTAAGATGTCATCAACTTGTATGCAAAATTATCTTTAATTTCCAAGGGGGTTCCATACACTGAACAATGGCAGGCCATTGTTTTTCTTTTTATTATTCAAATCTTCCTTCTCTAAGAAATACATCTCAAGGATAAAGGAAATTATCCTTTTTATAAAAATAATCATACCCAGCTACTTCCAGAATTTTCAGTCTTAACTCAAAACTAGGGCAAGTTGATAAAAACATGTGTCCTAAGGTTCTAAATTAATAACCAGAAGCCCAAATAAAGAACCTGATTTTCAAAAGTACTGAATACAAAGTCAATAGGACGTAAAGAATCATAAAATCTGGCTGGAAAGGACCTACACCAGTAGAGGTGCATCAATACATGAGTCTGATATTGGATCAGCACCGATATAAAGAAAATGTTCTGTATCGGAAATTGGCCCAATGCGGCCAATAATTTGTCCAATAAATGCCTGTGCATATGCGCAGCCACATCGCAGCACATAGGCAGTGAGGAGTAGCACCGGTAGCATGGAGTGCTGCATGCAGCTGGTAAGTCTGGTGTGGTGGAAGGGGGAGGGGGAAGGACCATGGGGGGGGCAGGTCAAGGTGCTGTGGTGATGGAGGGTGTGGGGCAGGGGCAGGGGCAGGGGCTGCCCAGCCAGGGCTGGGGCAGGTGTGAGATGGAAGCTTGGCTCATCCGGGAGGACACAGTAGGGAAGCATGTGCCCCAAGGCAGGGCAGGGCGATCTGGAGCCGGGCTCTTCCCAGCTGGGCAGATCCAGGGGCACATGCCCCCCCA
>NW_005841893.1:2222295-2240247 GCF_000455745.1 Alligator sinensis
CTCCAACCCCCCATCCCCTCCACCCCCTGCTGTCCCCTTCCACCACACCAGACTTACCAGCTGGATGCAGCTCTTCAAGCTGAAAAGCTGCATATCGGAAATCAGATTGGTATCAGCCGATAATGCCTCCATAAAAATCAACTATTGGGATCAGCCCCAGAAATCTCTATCAGTGCACCCCTAACACCTACACCTGAAAACTTCAACTGATAGACTTTCCCCAAACTCCTTAGGTAATGTGTTCCAAGATTTATCCAGTTTAACTTAATACCTCCCCTACTGCAATTTAAGGCTATTGTTTCTTTGTCCCACCACTTGTCGACCCAGAACATTTTGTTGTTTATTGTTTTTTTAATAACTATTTTGGTATTTGAAGACTCTTATCATATCCTCCTTTTTTCTCTCAATTAAATAATCCTTATTCTGCCAGCCTTTTTTCATAGATGCTAGCAATCTGGAAATCAGGCCAGTCTCTTAAGTTACTGAATATGGACTTGAGAGTTTAATTTTGAAGAACTATATTTTGGAAATGCCCACTGAATTCTGCATGTTATTATTGCTTTGTTCCTCGTGGCTTGGTGACTTTTCTGGGTGATATTAAAAACCTTGCTATTGAGAAAGGAAATAAAATGTACATATACTTTACTACAGAGAAGTTGAAATACCTACTTGATATCTCTCAAAATTTCTTTATCGATTGTTTTGCGACAACAAATAAATCCACCCTTCACCTTCACTCTGTAGCAGACGTTGTGAAAGGTCACAGTGGTTCCTCCACTGACTGATGGGTCTTGAGAAGATTGTTTTCTGTTAGGGATGCCATTTATACTTGAGTCTGACATCATGATACTGATGTGTGACTGATTTTCTGTCATTTTGTAAGGGTTCCACCTCTGTAAACATAAAAGTTAATTAAATTGGTATACATGATCACAGAGCACAGGCATCCTTTTAGCAAATTTACTGCATAAATACTCTCCAACAACCTGGATTACTCAGAAAGCACCTTGCTCAACACTTTCCTTTCATTAAGAGCCCTTCCGCAGTTTTCTACTTGTCCTTTAAACAGAAACTTATAAAATAAGAAAATCCATATATAGAGAATACACTATAATTTTAAAAATTACACTAAAAAAAATTAGGATGTAAAATCAGGCAGTTAATAGTAAAGAAATGGCCAAATGAAGGTTTTTATGTAATCTGAATCCGGCCACTCTGTACATATGCCATACAAAATAATGTTCTGTTATATATGCTATTTTTTCCAGAGAACTACAGGTTCATTTAATACACAGGTTTAATCATTCTTACCAAATGAACACCTATTCAATATTTCATTGTATCCTCATCGTTAAGTGTGTGACCCCAGGGAGTATTTATTGAGCACATTCAAATCCTTCACTGACTACAGAATTATTGTTCTCATTTGACTTTTTGCACAGAGCTCATCATAGGATATTAGTGCATTACAAACATTAATGAATTTGTCTTCACAGAATCCCTTTGAGTGAGAATTACTTTTACTTTACATATTGGGAACTGAATCATGGAGATTAAAGCCCAAATTGTTAAAAAGAGTTCATTAAGTTTGAGTAGCCAATGTGGGAAGCGTGCAGATTTAAATTTCCAGCATCTTTCAACCTTTTCTCTGTAATAGTGAAAGCTAGAAACAGTGTTTTTAATGATGACTGAGTATTTCATGTAGTCACATCACTTCAGGACGTGGGAGTTTAGGAAAATATACCAACATTGAACTTACGTTAACATCAAGAGATGCCATTATTGAAAATTGCTTTTGCTTAGTAGTTAAATCCTTTTCCCCACTGAATTAATTTGATGCTTGGTATAAAATGGCATTCATCCAGGTCAGAAATGAATGAAATAATAGACACATGTTAAATATAAGTATATAATGCAAATTTAAATATTCACTTTTGCTAAGAAGCTGGCCCAGTAAGTCTACTTACAATATATTCTAGTTTTCCTTCTTTAATCAAGTGTTTAGCATAAACTCAACCCAGCCCTGTTGTTGCAAAGGTTCCTGATTAATTGTACAAAGTGCAAAGAGGATTTGTTCAAGGAAGCGAGACAGAACTTGCCACAAGTTATGCATAAATGAAATAGGTCTATGATTAAGACTTCTCCCATGAGAAATATAATAATTAGAAGGGAATAATTATTGCTTCCAGAGGCCAGAATCTCCAGCTTACAGCAGCACAAGTGGTTAACTTGGTACCCAGGGTAAGCACAAGACACCAAATGGCAGCCTAAATTTTACTTAACTGTAGCCACCATCAAGGGATCATTCCATAGCTGAGAATAGCACACACACAATGTCTTCCTAGTCTCCTGATATACTCCTGGAATATTCCTTACCATGTCCTGCAGTAGCACAGGGTTAACCCCTGGTCCTCAGGCAGGTTTGGCCTGCAGAGCCATGTCATCCAGTCCAGGGGGCCCCCACAGGTCTGAAAATTTGGCAGCCATGGACCAGTGGCAGAGTTTATTGCAGCTCCTCAAATACCAAATCTCCAAACTCATGGAGAACCCGGCGGGTGAATAGTGTGGCCCTGCACATTAGATTGGGCGCCAGGGTGCCCAGTCTGGGCATGTGGGGGCTGATTTGGTGCCAGTATGAAGCAAGATCTGGGCAGTAGGGGGGCGATTTGGTGCTGGTGTGACGCAGGATCCAGAGGATGACCCTGTTCAGGATATGGCCCATGGGGTGAAAGGCTGAACACCACTAGGATAGCAAAATGTCTTTCTGCCATTGCAGTCTCACGGACAGGGGGTAGTACACAAGGCCTGGTTCTATCTGAGTTGCTTTAAAGCATAAAGGAGTCATAATGCAACACAGAGTCTGCCCCCAGATTTGTTCTGCTCTTGTTTCATTATGGACATCTGTGGCATCCTCCCTTTAAGGCTGAAATTACAAAGTGTATGCTTACTGTAACCCTTCTGCAATCAAAGAGCACATTCAAAGTAGTAGACCTAAATTTAGAACATTCCCTCCATCATGTTCCACATCTATCTACTCTATTCTTATAAGGAAGTAGGGACATGTCCAGGGTTCAAAATACAGGGTGGCTTTGCGGGGGCAGGGAGGGAGGGAGGGAGGGGGCTGAGCCCTCCCCTAAGAGATGAGAGCTCCCCAAAAGCCCCACCCCCACCCAAGAGATGAGAGCCCCTGGCCTGCCCCACACCTTTCTAAGCAGCTCAGGCGGTGGCAGTCTTGACAGCAGCAGCAGCTCCTTCCAGGTTCCAGCTGCCACCACCGCAGACCCCTCAAAGAGTCCAAATTTAATTTGTACCCTGGATGTGTCCTTTGTGCCAAGTGAAGACAGAGCCTTATTTTTTTAATCAGTGGATTCCCATAGATAGCTTATTCTTGGGGCTGTTAACAATTCATCTTAAATATAATTTTCTCTGAATTCCACAAAAAACATTTGTTGCTGCTTTCCAGGGAAACCAATGGAGCAAAGTGTATTGTGTGTGTATGAACTCTCAAAACTACTGTTTAAAGCAATGGCCTGCCTGTAGATGATGATAAACCCAGGGGGGTTGCCTATTAGAGATAAGCCACACATTTGTACTGCTGAAGTTTTGATAGCACACTGGGTGCTTTGTAATTTTTATTGAAAAGAGACAGAAAATTCAGCTTGCTTTAATTTTTACCCAAAGAGCTCTGGGTAAATAATTATGAATGTATATTTCTCTTGAGTCATATTTTGAAGATGAAGACATACTGTCCGTGTCTCTAGTGTTCTTGAGACAACAAAAAAGATTTTAAAAAACTGAAGTTATTTTTGTTTATCATACAGTGTTTTGAAACTTCATATGATTACAAAGCACTGCTCATCAGGAAAACATGGAAAACAACTGGAAAATGCTTTTAAAACCAGTGCACTCAGGTTACATCTCCTACCCTTACGAGACAACTAACCCAGCTCCCACCATTCAGGAATTCTTCTATGTAAAAGTAACCCCCAACTGTCCTGTTCAGGATGGATTTTCTCCCCTCCTAGTATGGCAAGTCACATGAAATAGAGACCAAGTCAAATCTGTCTTTTCAATATAAAATTGACTTTTCTACACCTATTTTACCCTAATTGGCATCACGAAATCTTACAGGTGTTATATTTAAACAATACTGGCATGAGGACACTAGCAGGTAGATGTGTTTTAGTGAGATTATTCCAGTATTCAGGCAAAATTACTCCTTAAAAAAATCAAAGAAAACAAATTATCAACCATTTCCAGGAACTGAGAAACCAATGCCCCAGTAAAACAAACAAACATGCAACAAAAATTCCTCTCCAGTAGAGTAAAAAAGGACACACATTCTTTAGTGAACAATGCACATGCTTTAAAATCACACGAACATCTACATTTGTGCTTGACACACAACTGTTGCCCCAAAAGACATCTCTAACTTATGACTACCATTGCATTTAGAAATAAAGGTATGGGTAAAATTTCACGCATGTAAGAGGGCCTTTACACACTAAAAATGTGGCACCAAATAGAGCTTGGGAGTATCTCCCAGAAAGTTATAGTTGCCTAGGACACTAAGCATATCCTGTGATATTTTACAATTTTAGTCCCCAGCTAATAGTCTCTTTCATTCATTTTTCAGATTCAACCAGAACCAATTTCTGAATAAAATGTATTCAAAACAGAATCATGACAGAATAATCTCTCTAATTTTTAATTTAATTTAGCATAGAGTAAATTAAATTGTGTGTGAATTCACAAAGCATGAAGTGAAATATGCAAGTCTGAAAAACCTGAAGACTGTTGCGTTTATGCACGCAACAGGCACAATGTGATAGCAGAAAAACACCTTCCCTCACTCCTTCCAGTTCCAGGGAAGCCTTCACTAGGCATATGAGCAGCTCATTTTCCAGGGCCATTTAGACACTGATCTCTGCAAAGACAGCCAGCAAAGCTGGAGTCAGTCCCATTTAAAAAGATGCTTTGGTAAAGAGAGATCCACTAGGAACTAGAATGAAAAAATGTATATGGTCCACTGAATAAATATCAGTGTTTATGGTATGCTAATGTGCTGAGTAGTCTCTTAGTTGCTGAATTATGGGTAGAAGGCTATAACACAGCAATGCAAATTACTTTTGACCAGCCTACTTGGGATCTGAGTGCAAAATCCACACAAGCAGATCTGATTCTGTATTTTGTATAACAGTACACTGTTATGTTTGATCTTCAGGGCTTCAGAATTCTGCACTCTTATTAGAAAAAAGACTGTATGCATGACACATTTTTTACTTAAGAAAGCACACACAGCTATAGGAAAACAAGATGGATTCTAGCTGAGCTCAAACATCATCAAGAGTTTTATTAACTAGTCCAGTCTAATAACTTGTTTGTTGATTCTGAGGCAAAAAAAAACACAACAGCTTGATTTTTTTTTTAGAGGCTAGCCTGAATGTGCAGGACTTGCAGTTAGAAAATGATATTTTCCAGTCAGAAACTGGAAAAATTCAATCTGGATTCACTGAGAGAGAGTACACGAAGGTTGTTGCAAAGCTGTTCCTGTTAAGTCACTTTTCAGAGTAAACCCACACAAACTTTAAATACAGGCTGAAATGATGCTATTGGGTTAGATATTTATATTCTCTCCACACTAAATCCTATTGGATGTTATAAATTTGGTGAAATATTTTGGTTTTTGATAAACAAGAGAGAGGAAATTGTTGTAAACAAAATCTTCTTCGTGTTTGAATGTAATGCTCAAAATATTACTTTGTTATTACAGGCAATATATCTTGCAATTTAAAATGTGTTATCCATATTTCTTAGACAAGTCTCATAATAATCCTGGATTACAGCAGTTTCTTATGGGACACATTTGTTCATCTCTAATATTGTACTAGAAAGGATGAGACAGTACCAGCAGTAAAATAATTTGTACATATGGTGGGCGGGCTTTTAATTTCCATTTATTTTAAGGACTTCTTTCTATCAGTGTGGTAGATATGCAGTAACAGATGACCTATTTATTACTTTACTCAGTAATGGAGAGATTTTAATGAATAATATTTCATATAGACAGCTATGCATTCAGGCATTTGCTTTGAGAAAATAGCAGCGCTTAGAAACAGGCTTTATGGCTGTTAATAATTTCCTAAGAGTAGAAGGTTAGCGTCAGATTATTTTAGGTCTGTTTAAATAGTTCTTTCTTGGATAAATCTCCCATAAAGCAAAGAAACAGGAAAGAAAAACCTAAATCAAAATTGAAATATGTATTCACAATAAAATTCCAGAAAGAAATTTCAGGGATTCACAAAAAAGTCTCTATAGCTATTTTTCCTCCTCAAAACTACAATAATATAAGGTGCAACATCATAATTTAAAAAACATGAAAAATTACAAGTGGATAATCAAAACTCAATAGGAACATTTTTGGATCAAGAGACAGTTTAATGTAAGTAGTATCTCTATCGTGTATCCTAGAGAAAATTAAAAGCAAAAACAGTCCACCTTCGAAGTAAACAAAAATATCTGTTGAGGACATTTACATTAAGCAGCTATTTTTATTCATGTGGTGTACTCCTGTGAGAATCAGAGGTATTAATGTAAGGGCAGCCTTATGGATGTTTAATTTACTTTAGACTCAGTGGAAGTTTTGTGTGTGAAGTGCTGACCGCATGATAGATAATTCTGCATGTTTTCTTCCACGCTGTAAAATTGAACTTTTAGTCCTCTGCTTCTTTCATTACATTGTTATATACTACATAATCAAATTTATTCGTTACAGACATCCACAAATGAAATTGTTATTGTCAAGGTTCTCAATTGGATCCTTTCTAAATGGAAGCTAAGGGGTTAAAATCTTGCTCAAAATATAAATTTTTCAGGTTGGGAAACAACATAACTTTTTCTGGAAACATGTCATCTTCTAACTGAGAAATAAAAACTTCCCCTTTCTACTCATTACTGGCATGATTGGAATAACATTTTCAAACCCCAAAGAGGAAAATATTCTACATATGTAAGAATGGAGACTAGAGGCAGGGAGTGTTGTAGTTGTAACAATCCAGGAAAAGTATAAGGCAAGGGCTTTTGGGGGATTTTTTTAATGTTATTTTTTATTGCAATAACTGTACAGTTGGGAGAGAAGTTGAACAGGCTTTCAGGCACAAAGTGCCCTTTTCCAGATCTCCACATGTTTCCTGGAGCATCATGCTAACAGCATGCTCCTTTCAAGCACTCTGTACCCTAAAGACTGTCTAACTTCTCTCCCAACTATACAGTTGCTCTAATAAAAGATACCACAAAAAGTATTGCCTCTCAAGAATGGAGGCAATTTCCCCATGCATTCTGTTCTAACTACTAAAGTGTAAAGTTCTGCTCACTTCTTGTACACAGTAGTGTAGATCTGGAACCATTTAACTGGAATCAGTAAAGGTGCATTGATTTAAAATTCACATGAGTAACAAGTGGTAGTAGCAGAACTCAGATTTTTCAGTAATCTAATTTTTCCCCACTTGCCTTAAGATACTTTATATTACCAAAGAGGTTATGTACATTTTTTTTTTTGTTTGGTTGTTTTTTCTGTTTAGCTTTCCTCCAGGAAGCTACTGGCACCAAACTGCATTTTTTGCCTCTCAACCAAGTATATCAGGTGCTAAAATTTAAGTGAGAATATAACATTTTAGAGCCCAAAACAACTCTCATTGGTATTTTTTTTCTGAAGGAAGCTGATGAAGATCTTTAAAAAGGATCCTACTTTTCACTATATTGAAACCTGCCAGGGCTGATTAGACAAACAATTACTTCTTGCATTTACAGTGAGTTCAAAGTTTAACTAGTACAATCTATCAAATGACATCCGCAGTTAAAATACATTATAGCTGTACGTTTTAGATTTTATATAAGTAGAAATACATAAACCTTATAACTATAAATGCACTTTTATATAATTATTTTTTACATAATTAGACATGTGCCTATATCTACATGTATTCAGGCAACCTGGTATACAGCATGTGTGGCTGCATATACAGAAACAATCTCTTCATAAAAGTTTGGGGGAAATTAAAATCTATTGAGTAAATAAGGTAGAGGGGATTCAGAGTGTTAAAGAGTAAGGTTTGTAACCAAGCTTCAGAGAAAAAGGGTATTTCATCTGAAATGAGCTTGCATCAATAGGGTTTTGTGTTTATGTTACATGTGGTGTGCTTGCATGCACATGCACGTGCACACACACACACACACACACACATTTACGTAATGTAGTAGTTTCCTATTAGATATTCTAACTGTTGAGCTCTATTATCATGTCTTAAATGCATTTTCTCCCTCAATTGGTAAAACACATTGTTAATGAATTTCTTTAGCAAACTTCCTTTCCAAAGGGACTTTGCAAAATTAAAAAATGCCTGTTAACATCAGGGGATTCATAGCAAATCACAAAAAGATCATTTTTTTCTTGCTGCTTTAGAAATAATTCATTTCTGGGTGGCAGACTAGTAATTTCAGTATTGTTTTTCTCACTTCACTTCCTCCCTTTAAAGGGAAGGAAGCAAGTAACTAAATTAGACAGTTTGATGGAACTGTGGAGTTTGTTTTTTTTAATTTGGCGGAAATTCCCATCTTTACTGACTTACCCGGAGATCTTGGTCAGAGGCAGAAGTGAAGTGCAGGGAAGACAGAAGACTGCTGGAAGCAAAGCTGAAGCTAGAGGAAGAGTTGTGAGAGAGCAGTATATGCAGCAGTAGTCCCAACCTCCTGTGCAGCCAGCCTACAGGAAAGTGCAGTGACCGTGGTGTCTCACAATGCTTTCTGCACTTCAAAAACTAATCCACAGGGAGCTTAGGCGTTAGCCCTTCCTTTCCTTGTCAGTCCTCACAGGACAGAGGTATATAAAGCTCCTCGGTTCGTTTCCCAGCTGTGTGTGTCACAGATAAACTCAAATATATCACCAGCAGGAGTTCTGCGGGAAAAAAAAAGCATGCCTCTGCACCCTTGTGCCCAACCCCCCTGAGAGCAATGTCATACACCTATCTTTAATGAGCTGATGAATCAATGGATCCTTAACTCAAATTTGTTCCTTTCCCATTGGCCCAAAATAGTCCAAGCATGCCTTGATAGGAAAAAAAGTTGATGCCCATATAGAATGGGATATAGCCTGGAAGATTATCAGCTACTGATTTGCTTTACCTAAAGGCAGCTGTGTTTCATAAAAGGGTGCTTGAGAAGTATATTATAAAATTTCTGTTCATTTAATTCAGGGAAGGTCACCCAGAGCTTGGGGTGGACATGTACAAAATAAGTACACAATTATGTCTGAGCAGATAAAATCTTTGTCCTATTAAAGTCAATGACCAACTTCCTTAGGGTTTTGCTGAGGACAGGGTTTTGCCCATTATGTGTACTAAATATTACCAGGTGTTGAATTAAAAAAACTGGCATGGCATTGTCTCTCTCCAGCATTTCACCGCAACGTGTTGTTTAAAGTAAGCATAGAGTTTCACCTAATAATTCTTGCCATGGAGGGAACTGTTCTTTCATTTTGACATAAATGAATTTTGTCTATAAATTGTTTTAGCTTAGACACACGGGCAGCCTATATATGTGCTTGTTGGCATTCTAATTAGAATGTGTCAGAGCAGAATTGATTAATCCAGTCTAATTAGACTTGTGTTCTAATTAGAACACCCCAGCATCATTGCAGCATCACATGTATTAAGCCCCTGCACATTTTAAAATGGCCACAGACAGCTTTGTCTAAACCTTGTCGAATGAGATTTAGAAAAAGCGTCCATGGCCATTTTTAAATGTGCGGGGACTTAATACATGTGACAGCTCTTCAGGAGCCACTCTAATTAAAACGCCCCACCCCTACCCCCAAGGACATGTATTGGCAGCCAATTGGACTGAGTGTTTTTTTTCCAAACAATTTACTGTAGCAAAGGGCAAAAATTTCTGTTTGTATGAAGTGTCATAATTCTCACCCAATCTTGCCTCTAGCAGACTTCAGCAAGCTTATAAGGAAAGGCAGCCTGCTGCATATCTTTTTTCCCCCTCTTTTAAGTTGTATCAAAAAATTAGTCATCATTTCTACTCTTGATTTGTCCCTGCTTCAACTTTTGTATCCTCTTCATAAATTACCTGGTACTGATAAAAACAAGTGCTCCATGGGTGCAGAGGTGTCAATGCTGAACATAGTTTAACTGTAACTGCAGACCAAAATCAAGGCATGTTCACATTGTTCAGCAGCCTTTCAGTAACCATGTTTAAAACTGGATTGGGAATTGCTCTGACACAATTTCTGAAATAATGCCAGATGTGATTTGAACTGGTCTCCATTTGCAATTAAAACACTTTCAAGCATAGCTGCAGCGGTTAATGGCTGCTCTTGCCAAGTTTGCCATCTGGTAAAATAGGTTTTAATTGGGTCAAAATGGATCAAAATAGGAAAACTTTTCCAAAGCTCTGCACTCCTGTCCACATCTGGACTGTATCTTCAGGGGTCCTGGGATTCTGTGTTATGTCATCTATCCATCCTTTGAATTTGGTAAGGGAGCACAAGCTAGAGCTGTCACAGGGTTGTTCTAACTAAAGCTAACTCTAAAAGCCACTATACTGAAGAGGATCAATGGAGAATGTGCTCTGGCCTCATCTTTTCAAAATGCCACACACAAGAATGCCCCCTGCATTAGATTCATAGATTGTAACTTATAGATTCATAGATTGCAAGGCTGAAAGGGACCTCGCAAGATCATCGGGTCCAGCCCCCCCGCCGCACTAGGCAGGAAAGACAACTGGGGTCAGGTGACCCCAACAAGGTGACCATCCAGTCTCCTCTTGAAGATTTCCAGGGTAGGTGATTGCACTGCCTCTGAAGACAGTTTATTCCACAGTCTGGGCACCCTGACTGTGAAGAAGTTCCTCCTAGCTTTAAGCCTGAAACAGTCTTCCAGGAGTTTGTGGACATTACTTTTGGTTTTCCCCAAGGGTGCCCTGGTGAACAGTTGTTCACCGAGCCCTTGATGCATTCCCCTGATGTAGCGGTAAGCCACTACCAAGTCCCCTGTCAATTATGTCTGTAGCAGAGGAACACCCAGTGGCAGGGGAGTGTGGGTGCTAGAAGAAGCAATCTCCACGGTCCCCCCACAGCTGACCGGAAGTGCCGCACAATAGGCCGCAGGGGGACCCCCTCCCCCAGTTGGCGCAATTGGCTGTGGGTGGACACCCCCCCCACCCCCTCCCCCCATTGCTGACTGACCGCTGTGGGGGGAAAGTGCTCCCCCTGGCTCAGGAGGCACCAGTCACCCATGGGAACACCTAACTGCCTCTGAAGTCCCCTCTGTGCTGCAGAAGAAAGATAACAGGGGACTTAAACCTAATTGAGCTAGAGGTCTGGTCTCTGGTAAGCAGTTTTGCTTAAGGACAGCTGCAAACCTAACTGTGAGTTCCTGACTGATTCTTTTTTTTCATATTAAACCACCTTTTCCTCTTTACCATGGTGGATATATGATTCAGGAAGTACACTCCTTAAAACTAGCATGTAAATTTACTACGCTGCTTCAAAGAAGAGGAAAGAAAGAGCCTTATAAGTGATTAGATTGGGACTGCGAAGAAGATAGGTGGAGGATATCTTGTTTCCTGTAAAGTGTGTGGTTGTGCATGCGTGTGTGTGTGTCTGTTTCTTGCAATCAGATTAGCTGGTTTACGCACCTATATTTTCAGTGCGTGCAAGGAGACTCACTATTATGAAGTTATTTATCTGAATTTTATTATTAAGGTCTTTGACCAGATGAATAAACCATTTATTTATTTATTGCTCAAAGTCACTGTAGTTGGAAGTATGACACAAAATATAAACCAGGGAACTCTTTTCCCCACCTAAAAGAATGTATTGCATTGTAAAACAAGAAAACCCTGATTCAACTATTTCAGTGTCTAATAAGATTTTAACATACATTTCCTTAAGAGGCATATAAGATAAGATTTTAACATACATTCCTTACTTTCAATAGTAAGTAAACTTCTTGATTAGAATAGAGTGATTAGAATAGTAAGTAAACATATTGCATTAGCTGTACAGGAGAATTTGGTGACATATGTACCTGACTTTTCCAGGTAAATAAACATCTCAGACCCATGGGTACATTTTCAGACATGCACTGCTTTCCTACACTGTTCTAATCTTAATTAATCAAATCAAAATGATTAACATTAAGTAGCATTAAGTAAAATTAATTTATCAATTGAACAGGAACTCAGCTGGCCAGACATGTGTGAGAAAGCTCCTTTCCACCTATTCATCATTCTGGAAACATGCCTTCATCCCTGTCCAGGAAGCCCACCAAATGCCTGTGTTGGGCCATAACTAATGACCTGCATTGCTGCAAATCTCAAGCTAAGAGGAGGAGCAATCTTCAGTGAACAAGAGCTGTAGAAGGGATAACCTATGTATGAGCAGTTCCCTCTCTGTGAGGATGAAGGGAAAAAAGACAGAGGTGGGAAATGTCATAACCCAAAGGTATGATTTTGTGTGTGCTTCGGCACTAGAATTATCCCCGCACGGTGCAAAGGAGTTCCCGCCACCCGCATGCAAATTTGTTCCCCGCTATTGGCTAGTTCTAAATTATTCCCACGTGGCGGCTAACAATTGGCCTGTTAGCCGTATAAGAGGCTTGAGCGGTTTCCGCCCAAGCTGAAGAGGATTCCACATCCATCTTGTGGGGACTCTGGGTACACGGCAGGGTAATAGAGACCCTGCGTGAGATTCAGAGGAGTTTGGCAACCTGATCCATCGCCCACCTCTTCCCGTCTTCGAGCGATAATTTTATAAGACGTATCTACGAAGTTTCTATTTCGGTGGCGCGCTTGTCCAGGGCATCCGGAGCTCTGTTTCCATGGAGCCTAGCAAACTCCATGTGATCGTTCGTGTTGTTTTTGTCTGTAACCGCAACTCAAGCAAGTTTTCCAGCCTGCACCGCAACCATCTCCGGTGTAAGTAAACAATCTTTAAATCTACCGCTACGAGTCTGTGCCTAATTCTAGCTTGACGCGCCCTCTCTCCGACCCCGCGTGCCCGGGCTGCCGGCCACACGCCGCGCAGAGCACAAAAAAGGGCCCGGCTCGTGCCCGGCCCGCACAGGAAACTACAGTTTCTCTTGTCTCCTCTCACAGGGGCATGCACTAAAATTAAAGAACATCAGCCCCAAGCAAGACTCTGTCCGGGTTGTTCCTCCCATCACTATTTATACTTTGTTTGACTGCGTGTGGTGGGAGAGTGGTTAAGCAATCTTGCTACAGCTTCTGCTCTGAACTCATGTCAAAGGCTGTCCCCAGTGACATGGCTGTAAGTGGGTGCCCGGGCACTCAATCTGGGGGGTCAAAGGTAGCTGGATGTAGTTCTGGCCACATCACTCTCCTGTGTGCTGTTGGCCAAGAAAATAGTGTGCTTAAACCACACAAGTTCACTGGCCCATTAGGCTCAGAGGAACCCTCCTGTCAGTGCACATTTGTCTCTACCCTTAGAAATGGCAGTAGTTAAAGTGGGGTCACCTGAAGCAGAAAACAATATTCTGGTTTACATTAAGGTCTGAACCCATGAGTGAGTAGTGTTTGACTTGCATTCACAGGACTTTCAGCAGTTTTTTTTAACCAGGGTTTTCTCTCACACCAAACAATATTTGGGTTCTAGGAGAAACATATTAATATATTTTATTAAAACTCACATAAACCTAGACAGCTGGAAAAGAATCTATGTTCTTTTTCAGCACATCCTGTCACTACAAAGAGAACTTCAGTTAACTCAATCTGGTACAAAGAAGGATCACAGATCTCAGATACCCTTTTCTGTGAAACATCCTTTCACTTGCATGTTATAGGATGAGTGCTGTTCAGCTCAGAATAGCTACTGCAAAAATGGCAATCCCTAAGTAATGTCCTAAAGCAAAGGATCCCAAACTTTTTCTTATTGTGTACCTGCTTCCAGATTTACCAGCTACCCATGTACCTCTACCAGCATACATTTTATATTTTAACCCCTTGAATGCCAATTGTTATTACAATAAAATGAAATCCACCATTACACAATTTCTCCCGTGTACCCCACGCAGATATCTTGAGTAGCCCAGGGGTATGCATACCACAGTTTGGGAACCGCTGTTCTAAGGCATCTGTTCAGCTTGCAGAAAAAAGGATGCTTTTTCAAAATGACCACCTTGCAAACACAGCCTGGGACCTGATGGTCAAGTGGCCTCTTCCCATCTTGTGTATCATCACCATTAATAAAGCTCTGGAGGCAAAATATGCTGTGTGAATATATTCCTGGAAAGCAAGATCTTTTTTGCTGTTTCCTCAGCTAAATGTGCATGACATATATTCATAAAGCCATAAAAATGTACTCAGAAAACCTATAATCATATAATAAAAACAGACAATACATGTTAAGTAACCAGTTACATAAAGAGTTTGACCTTTCTGACTGGGTTTCTGGTTGTAACTGTGTTGATCTAAGGACATAGGCAGACAAAGTTCTGTGGGTAAATGTGATCTCTTTTATTAGACCAACTAAAGTCTAATAAAAGACATCACATTTACCCAAAGAACCTTGTTTACCTTTCTGACTAGCATTTTATGACTGGATGTCAGCTGTACTACCTAGCTCCTTTCCTTCTGAGGCACTACATAGTCAAGTAACTGATCTTTGGTCCATTCCTGTTCACATTACATAGACCTTTGACTGAAGTCTTACACATGCCAGGTGCATACAGGATAGCTCCTTTATCAGCCCCTAGACAGCATTTCACAACAGGTTTTCATCAGCCGGCCTGTGCTGTTAATATTAACTCTTATGAAAGGTCATCATCTCAGATATCTATAACTTTGGAAAGAATCCATGCACACATGACATAGGAATCTACAATTAACTTTTCCAGGTCAGCATCAACATTGTGAACACCAACAGTGATGCATACTATTACTGAATTTACATTTAAAAAGAAAAAGCATCCCATTTTGTTTTTACTTACGCGCTGTGCATTGGCAGGAGGCAAGGGTTATCAAAAAAAATAATTTGGTAGAAAGGGAAATTGGACCTCACAGAGAGAACTAGTGTGAAGCAGGACTAAGCATCTGTGATGGTGAACTTTGGAGAGAAGTCTTGGGCCTGATTCTGATCCCACTTCCATGTTGTAAGTCAGGAATAACTCCACTGAAGTCAATAGAGACTGTGATCAGATGGGGTCTATTTTAGCCTCAGATCCAAATCCTGCATAAATTCATTTCTGCTGTACTAGGAGTTACTGTATCCTGGTGATGAGCAAAAATAAGCTTCAGTGCTTGCAACTTTTTTCCATATGCCCCGAATGAACTAGCTAGGTTTAGTCAGTATTGCACATTGTTACATTAGTAGTGCTTATTTTGTTCTGCTTATAAGTTCCCAAGCTGTCCCAGCTCTCACTGTGATGAAACACCACATTATGACCAGGGTCCTGAGTTATATAACTAGGGTATGGGCAAATGTACATTTGGAGCCATCTCAACAGAGGAATTTTTCCAAAAGGGAGCTACTAATCTAGCATGCCCAGTAGCTGTTCTTTTCTAACAGTTAGGCGTGCATACACAGGGGGCCATACAAACGTAGCAAAACGGATCCAAAATTAACCCTGGATGAAGCAGGGTTTTGTATGATTATTCTTGCCTTGTCCACATGCAGCTGTTAGGAAATAATAACTGGTGTGAGATTCAGAGTGAGAGCCCCTCTCACCTTCTCTTTTGAAACTGCTCCAAATGTTCATCTGTCCAGACCTTGGGGTGCAGGGAATGGACCCTACTGTGCTATAGAGAGCTGATAGGGATCAGGTGAATACCATTGTTTTTCTTATGCAGTGTTGCATGGCTTTGACATATGAGGTCATTTTAAAAGTCCACAAAAAGCTTTCCTGTGAGTGAACATATGACCCTTAGAAAGGCAAAGTCACACTGGATACCTACAAGTGGACCAAAAGAAGTAGTGCCGAGTTCCCTCAACTCCCACTGATTTCAGGGGAAATGGAAGGCACCAAGTGAGCCCATAAGCAGACGCTTCATCAGGAAGTCATGTACCAGATGTGCATTTACATCATCCCTCAAACAGTCACCCTCACTATCTCCTGCCATTGCTCAGTACAAGTGGAGGTTAAGGTGAAACAGGGTGATGAAATTACACTTCCATTTCTAAAGCAGTATGACTATAACAACTCAACCCCAAAAAGCAAAACCACTCTGACAGGATTCAGTCAAGTTACAGACCTTTGAAGGCAGGTCTGATAATTACAAATAACAAGACGTCTAAAGAAAGTACCTCAGGAGAGGGCTGGGGATACGTTTTTGGAAAGAAGTTTTTTATGCCACATTTTAGTGAGCAGAGAACACCATTCATTGAAACTCAGAGCAGGCTGGGTAGTTACTGATAAATGAATAATGACCTTGTAGGGATGCTATGGGGATGGGACAGCATCTTTTATCTCACATTTTCATTGCTGACCCATTCCAGTTTAGGACAAAAGATTCTCTGTTAACTAAATGATATGCCCTCTTGTGGTTGAAGCAGGTATAAAGGTAATGCATTTGATTGACTGGGGGCATTTCATCAAACACTTTTTGCAAGAGACATGTGAGAAGCAAGGTTTTTATGATCTCTCTTATTGAACCAAATGCATAGTTGGAAGAGATGTTAGACAAGCTTTGGGGCACAAAAGCGCCTTTTCTTCAGTTACCAGACCTGAGGAAGGGTACTTTGTGCCAGAAAGCTTCTCTAACATCTCTCCAAACTATAAAGTTGGTCCAGGAAAAGATATCACAAAAAAATCCTTTGCTTCTCTTATTTCCTGGACCATCACAGCTACAGCACCACTCCAACCCTACCACGCTTCAGGGGAAATAGGAAGTCCTGAATTCAAAATTTGTTTTCAGCACAGATGTTGTAGTTTAAAACTATGTTCTTTACTGTTGCTACATTTTAATAGAGATATTAAAGGAATGCAGTTAATCTGTTTAGGTCACAAGACTGACTTGCCACTAGACAGAAAAATAATATGTGACACTCCAGAAGGATGAATGTACCTGACTTCAATAGATAGTAGGTTCACATTAAATACCTAAATTAAGCTAGGGCTTTGTTGTACATTTACACTTTAAGCTTCTCAAATGTTGACTGGTATTAGTATTAGCTCAATTTGCAAGCACATACATTCAGGCTAAAAACCTTCTCTGACTGTCCCTGGCCTGCACAGCTGTGACTTGCCACTAGAAGGCTGGCAAGCCAAGACAGGCTATGCCTCCTCTAGGTGGGGGTGAGTCAGAGAGATGGATTGGTAGGGGTGAGAACATGAGGCTGGAAGGAAGAGAGTAATCACGGGAACTTGGTAGTGAAATCTCATTTGGCATCATTATTTGACCATCTTGTTACACATGCTTGTGCTTGTTTATTGCGCTTTGCAAGATTTTTCATTGTACTTGTGCATTCAAGCAACGGGCATTGCAGCAAGTGCTGCACAGTCTGCAGCTTTGTGCCATAGTCACAGGTTGCTGAAACAGTGGCATAGCCCTACATCTTCATTAGTTTCTTGGAACGCCCAACTCCAGTATGTAGGCAGCCAGTATTGAGACATCACCAGCCTTGCCAGTATGTAGGCTCCAGTATTGAGACATCACCAGCCTTGCCATGGTTCATCAACCCTTGGTGGCAAGAACACGGCCACTGGAATGTCCATTCTTTCACTGTCGTGTATTTTTTTTCAGCGTCTCGTTCCATAGTCCCTCCTAGTTTTGTCTCCTTGGGTGTGGCATCGAGAGGTTGGAAGCTGATAAAGAAGCTCCTGCATGACTTCAGTCGTGTGTGCTGCAGGATAGTATGCATACGAAGGGTGTGTCACATTTTCAGTTTGTCTCAATCGTTCTATCCTGCTGGCCACTGCTCTTCCGCTGTTA
>NW_005841893.1:2240278-2241579 GCF_000455745.1 Alligator sinensis
GGAGCAATGCTAGTATGCGGGTACACACTGTTTAGGCCTGTAGGCTCACCTGTGCATACATATCATTTTTACCACTGTAATGGCTGTGGACCCTTTTTTGGGGAACTAGGTCTGCCCACACTAGGGTGTGAGCACATCCAGTATCCACAATGACTCTCACTGGGCTTCCTGCCACTTTGGCCATACTGTATATTTATCCTTGGTGGCTTTGACTATTGTCTTTCCTAGGCTACAGTCCATCATCTCAATCTGCAAGGAATCCTGGGTGGTGGGCTTGCCCCACTTCTGTTCAGCCATAGGTTCAGTGGACAAAGAATATGGATGGGGCTGGCGAAACAGTCCCTGGCTATGTGTCCCATTCTCCTGCAGTGGAAGCATATTACCCCCTGTGGTGGAGACTTCCTCAGTTTTTTGTTTTCATGCTCAGTCCGCGTGTCTGATTCCCTGAGATTAGCAGCTCCCTTTATTTTAAAGGCCTTATCTTCTGGTGGGTTTCCTTGGGCACTGTCAAAATCCTCAGGGGGCATAAGGCCTTGGCTGAGGTCTTTGGATGATGGCACTTAACCCACTATTTTTTGTTTTCCTCTAAATCACAAATGAATTGTTCAAGCAGAATGCTGTAACGTATGTCTTCCTTTGGTGTGGTTGCAGGTTTCAACCTTTTTCCATGACGTTGGCAAGATTCTGCAGTAGAGTCCTTGGTGACTACTTGTCTTCCTTCCTCTTTTTCATTCTAAACAGTTGTTGGTATCTTTTAGGGGTACTATCCAACTGTCATGCCTCGAGTAGGTGCTGGGAGTATAACTCCACCCCCAAGGTCAGGGGGTCCCCAACTCGCCTGCCATGACTTGTTGGTATATGTAAAGAAGGAGAGGGTTCAGTGGTGTTCTCCTCCCCTACAGACTCAAAGACAGAGTACTCACAGGTGCGCTGCGGTGTTTCCCAGAGCTCTGCCTTCCCTACCCCCCATCCATCAACCGCTCAGGTATTCAGATCTTCATCCCGATGAGATGTCGGCCCCTTGACTGTGGGGTCCGGTGTTGGCTTTGATAATCTGGCCCACCGCCGGGATGTTGATAAGACTGGAGCTTCAGTCCCTGGCCTCAGGGGCCTGAGTTACAGGTATCTGATGTCTTCCCCGAGAGGGACACCGCTTGAATGCTTTAATGTTGAGGGGTTGGGAACTGCCCATCCCCAGCCCGGTGCCAGACACTGCTCCTGCTCCTCTGCCACAGGGCAGTGCCTCTAGTGCTGCAACAGCCAGTAGCTAGAGCCTCCACCTGGCTGGCACGCTCCCACCT
>NW_005841893.1:2242521-2242840 GCF_000455745.1 Alligator sinensis
ACCCCGAGCAGGAAGCAGCCACTCCACCCCAGCCCATTCAGGAGGTGAGTTTCCCGGGGCATGGGTGGCTCTCCTTTCTTCTTTGGGAATGCAGGGTTTGCCCCTGGCATTTCCAAAGCCTGTGGGGGTTTCTCACTGATACACCAACCTATATAAGATTTAATTCTTCACTTTCATAGATTCATAGATGTTAGGGTCGGAAGGGACCTCAATAGATCATTGAGTCCGACCCCCTGCATAGGCAGGGAAGAGTGCTGGGTTCAGATGACCCCAGCTAGATGCTTATCTAACCTCCTCTTGAAGACCCCCAGGGTAGGGG
>NW_005841893.1:2243766-2273398 GCF_000455745.1 Alligator sinensis
GGGGGCTCAGTGGTTCCGCCCCCCGCTGATGATTCCCCTGCTGCTGCTGCTGCTGCTTCCGCCCCCATTCAGTGAGTTAGTAAGGGGGCACACGTGCGTGCGGGACACACGTGTGTCTGGATCCTCTCCTTCCTGCTGCTGGTTCCCGAGTACTTTGTCATAGTCTTGAACATCGGTCCTTGACATCAACTGGTAGCTGCTTGAGCTCGACCCCTAGCCAACTGGCCCATTTCATTTTATCCAACCCTGATGAGACTGCAGCCTGTTCGAATGTTTCCTGCTGCTGGTTCCTGAGTACTGGGAACTACGTCACACCACGGCTTTGAATTTCCCGCCCCTGCCCCAACAGCCAATCAGGTGCCCCAGTCTACCCGGAAGTGCCTGCTGGCAGTTCCGCCCCCTACACTCCCCTGCTGGGGGGATCTGGTGCCGTCGGAGCCTGCTCCCCGAGGGTTAGCCCCGGGGGTGCTCCCTGGCTTGGGGGGACAGTCCCCTCTCTAGCCCACCCTGTTTGCGCGCTCTGTTCATGCTGCGTGGCGGCAGACTACGAGGGGGCTTCCCCTCCGGATCCGGCTCAGCTGTGCCGGGTCCCTCTGCCCCACTTACCTTCGGGGGATCAGCTGTTGCTGCCCCCGCTGATGATTCCCCTGCTGCTGCTGCTGCTGCTTCCGCCCCCATTCAGTGAGTTAGTAAGGGGCACACGTGCGTGCGGGACACACGTGTGTCTGGATCCTTTCCTTCCCGCTGCTGGTTCCCGAGTACTTTGTCATAGTCTTGAACAACGGTCCTTGACATCAACTGGTAGCTGCTTGAGCTCGACCCCTAGCCAACTGGCCCATTTCATTTTATCTAACCCTGATGAGACTGCAGCCTGTTCGAATGTTTCCAGGAATGAGTCAGGGTCATCATTCCACGTCATTTTGGCATCTTGAACTCAGTCAAGTTGTGCTGGACCTGTTCCTCTTGCACTATTTTCTTGTCTAGTGCTAGCTGACAAGCCATCTGTTGTTGTTGCTGTTGTAAAATCTGTCCCGTTAAATTTAAAGTTGGTTGGAAGGCATCTGCCCCTGCCATTGCACCTGGTTGAAGGTTTGTGGTTTCCTCCAGGGCTGGGACATGGTCTCAGTGTCTATAAAGGAGTATGTAGTCGTTAAGTTCTGGGCCTGTCTACCTGGCTAAAGTTCAGGTGGAAAATATCCCTCCACCAGGAATTCACTGTTGGCCAGCAGCTTCAATAAAATAAAATTTAGATAAACTCTTCACTTATTGAAATTGCAATTTTTACTCAGTCACTCTCAATGAACTCATTAAGGGTTCATAAGTCAATGAATTTCAAACCCAATTCACTAAGTGTACAAAATTCAATCAATTTCAATCAATTCATCGAGGTTCCACATCTCAATCAACTAAAATTAATTCAGCAAGGGTCCACATTTCAATCAACTTAAATCAATTTGCGGCTACCAGCTGACACCACTATCTCCCCCTGTGGTGAATCTGGAGCCAAATGACCTAGCTCTTCTACGGGGACAACAACCCTGTACAGACCTCAGTTCTCCCCAACTCAGCTCCTTTGTGGGAGAGCAAGCAGGACTTTGTGAGGAGGGTCCCTTCCGCTGGTTCCTGAGTACTGGGAACTACGTCACACCACGGCTTTGAATTTCCCGCCCCTGCCCCAACAGCCAATCAGGTGCCCCAGTCTACCCGGAAGTGCCTGCTGGCAGTTCCGCCCCCTACACTCCCCTGCTGGGGGGATCTGGTGCCGTCGGAGCCTGCTCCCCGAGGGTTAGCCCCGGGGGTGCTCCCTGGCTTGGGGGGACAGTCCCCTCTCTAGCCCACCCTGTTTGCGCGCTCTGTTCATGCTGCGTGGCTCGGGAGTGCGGCTCCCTACCGGCTCAGCTATAAGGGACCCGGGGGGCTTCCCCTCCGGATCTGGCTCAGCTGTGCTGGGTCCCTCCGCCCCACTTACCTTTGGGGGATCAGCTGTTGCTGCCCCCGCTGCTGATTCCTCTGCTGGTGCTGCTGCTTCCGCCTCCGGTCAGTGAGTTAGTAAGGGGCACACGTGCGTGCGGGACACACGTGTGTCTGGATCCTTTCCTTCCCGCTGCTGGTTCCCGAGTACTTTGTCATAGTCTTGAACAACGGTCCTTGACATCAACTGGTAGCTGCTTGAGCTCGACCCCTAGCCAACTGGCCCATTTCATTTTATCTAACCCTGATGAGACTGCAGCCTGTTCGAATGTTTCCAGGAATGAGTCAGGGTCATCATTCCACGTCATTTTGGCATCTTGAACTCAGTCAAGTTGTGCTGGACCTGTTCCTCTTGCACTATTTTCTTGTCTAGTGCTAGCTGACAAGCCATCTGTTGTTGTTGCTGTTGTAAAATCTGTCCCGTTAAATTTAAAGTTGGTTGGAAGGCATCTGCCCCTGCCATTGCACCTGGTTGAAGGTTTGTGGTTTCCTCCAGGGCTGGGACATGGTCTCAGTGTCTATAAAGGAGTATGTAGTCGTTAAGTTCTGGGCCTGTCTACCTGGCTAAAGTTCAGGTGGAAAATATCCCTCCACCAGGAATTCACTGTTGGCCAGCAGCTTCAATAAAATAAAATTTAGATAAACTCTTCACTTATTGAAATTGCAATTTTTACTCAGTCACTCTCAATGAACTCATTAAGGGTTCATAAGTCAATGAATTTCAAACCCAATTCACTAAGTGTACAAAATTCAATCAATTTCAATCAATTCATCGAGGTTCCACATCTCAATCAACTAAAATTAATTCAGCAAGGGTCCACATTTCAATCAACTTAAATCAATTTGCGGCTACCAGCTGACACCACTATCTCCCCCTGTGGTGAATCTGGAGCCAAATGACCTAGCTCTTCTACGGGGACAACAACCCTGTACAGACCTCAGTTCTCCCCAACTCAGCTCCTTTGTGGGAGAGCAAGCAGGACTTTGTGAGGAGGGTCCCTTCCCTCTTGCCCCTTTTTGGAGGAAGAAGAAACAACAGCAAAAAAGAAAAAAGAAAAAATCAAAGCCATGCCCAGCAGGCCAGCAGACAGTGTACAAGCTTTCTTTCTCTGAAGGGCAATCTCTCCGCTTAGTTGGTGGGAAAGTCCTGTCCTCTGCTCAAGACCAAAGTGCGCTGCTAGCACCAAGCCTGTGCAGCAGCCCCTTGTCATCAGCTTCAGCCTTGGTCTGTCCTGCTTGAATCTTCATGAGGTGGGACCAGATTGGCTCCAAGTTGCTGCGGTCTGTGCTTTCATTGGTGGTCATTTGACCACCCTGGCCAGGTGACCAGCTCTTTTCACCTGTGGCTTGCCACAGGATGTCAATGACCAGAGAATATTTTTGCATCCTCTTTTCCAGGACACTGTGGTCTTTTCCTGGCTGCGCCTTTCCAGTGCCTGAAATACCTGGCTTCCTATTCTCCCCACCAATCTGCAGGGAGCACACACTGCGGAAATGCAGTGGGATGCTCCCAGCCCTAGCTGGGCTCCTCCTTGCACCTGGGATGAGTATCAAATGTTTTTGGTCTCCAGGGCTTTCTCTTTACCCCACATTTCTCACTTCACAAGATGGAAGGGACATGCTTGTGTTTTTGCTGGGTAGGTGTGTAACTGATTTTCAATGTAGTATGAGGTTAAGCCAGTTAGTGCCTCACTTAGGGATTTTTCAACATGGTCAAAGCCAGTGTTTTGGACTGTTATGCAGAGGTCATCTGCTTCTGTTTCCATATCAGTTGCTTGATCATTTATAGAGATGTTCTATAACAATGGTGCAAGTACTCTTCCTTGGGGGAGGCCATTGCTCTGTCATATCCATCTGCTTTTCTTCTTATCCAGTTTGACAAAAAAACCTGTTTCTGAGGAGGTTATCAGCTCTGTAAGGTATAGATCTTTTGTCATTCCCAGGGCTTTGTGGAGGAGTTGTTGATGGTTAATTGTAGTGTAGGTGGCTGTTAGGTTGATGAACACAGCTCCAGTGATTTGACCTCTTTTGAAACCGGCTTCAGTATGTTGAGTTCGATTGAGCGTCTGGCTTAGTGTTGATTTTCCAGGTTGAAATCTGCCTTGTTTGGGGATTAGGTGTTCATCCACATATGGGGCAAGCCAGTTCAGTATCAGTTGTTTATACAGTATGTGTGTGTGGCATAGCAGAGAGATAGGTCTGAAGCTCTTTGAGACAGACGGATCTTTCCCTGGCTTTAGAAGTGCCACTACCTGGGCATGTCGCCATACCTTTGGGATTTTTTGACTGACTATGCATGAGCTGTTTAAGAAGAGGAGTCATTCTCAAGTACATGATCTGAATTGCCTGATTTGTTCAATAAGTATGTCATCAAGGCTGCCTACTTTCCCAGTCTTCAGTGCATTACCAGCATTGAACTCTCTCATTGAGAAGGGACTTGTAAAACCCAGGTCTGTAGGGTGCATGTACCTTTCCAGTTCAAGAGGGGGGTTTTTTTGTTTGTTTTTTGGGCTTTTTCAATTGAGAAGCATGTAGTGGGCAATTTGATTAACAGTGTCATTATGATGTTGATCTACCTTTTGTAGGTAATTGCTTAGTTTATGCACTGTTGCCCATGTCTTTTTTACTATTATGTGGCATATCAGTCTACTCAGGATCTGCCAGGATTTCCTTTGTTCTTCTGTATGGATGACATGAGCTCTCCACCTGTAGCGACAGTGTTGTGAAAAAAGGGTCTAGTCCATACAATCACCTGTAATCTGTGTATAGGCCAGTGGCTTGTGGAGTGAGGCCTGGGATATAACTCCTGTGATAACTCTACACTATGTTCTTCCTTGCAGATTTCTGTACAGCTTTTATGAATTGGTCACAGTTCTCAGGGAATAGTTTGATGGTTTTGACTCTGGCATCAAGGTGTTCTGAAAAGCCTTTCCAGTTTGCCTTTTTAAGGTTGAAACATCAGCAAAATGGCACCATTATAGGTGTTACTGCAGCTTTGATCTGAATGCCAGGTGGATGATATTGGGAATGTGGGATAGAATCTAATACCATTTTATTGCTTAGCACAGTGACAGTGTTGCTGGTAAGTATGAGGTCTGGATTATATCCCTGTTTTCAGCAGCTGCAGAATGAACAGTTCAGAGAAATCTGGTGTTGTATCACCAACACTTTATTGCATAAAGCTCTTTTGACCTTTTCAAATGCCGAGATCATCTCCCTTGTTCAGCATATTGTACCTTTAACTTGGCCACATATGGTATCTGTCAGCGGGGCCGCTATCTCCAAAAAATGAGGTATGAACCTCCTATAATAATTAGCTAAGCCTAATAATGATTGCATTTGCCTTTTTGTCTGCAGTGGCCTATATTATTCTATCACTTCAATCTTACTAACTAATGGGCAGATCACCCCTTGCCTGCCTGGAAGGGTAGGTAATTGGTTTCATTCATGCCTAGGGTCCACTTACGATGGTTAGCTGTCATCCCCACATTTCTTAACTCATCTAATACTGCTCTTAGATGGCATAAATGCTGGTCCCAGGATTGTGAATAAATGGCAATGTCATCTATATAGGCTGCTGCGTATGCCATATGTGAGGTTAACAGGTGATCCATGAGATGCTGAAAGGTGGCTGCTGCACCATGCAACCCGAAAGGCATTTGCGTAAACTTGAAAAGCCCCCAAGGCGCCCCAAAAGCTATCTTCTCCTGATCTTTCTTGGCTATTGTTATTTGCCAATACCCTTTTGCAAATCTATCGTTGAAATATATCATGCATGGGGCATCAGGAAGACATTGAAAAGAGCCATGGCATTTACTTGTCTAAAATCAATACAAATTATCAGGGACCCATCCAATGTTGGCACAATGACCATAGGACTGTGCCATGGACTTCTTGAAGGGACTATGATTCCTTGCTCTTTCATTTTACTTATCTCCTTAAATATCTCCAGCTGTAGGTGGTGAGATACGGGCCACCGATGTTCCCTTACAATAGTCCCCTCTGGCGTGTGTATTTGGTACGCTATCCCTTAGGCTTTCCCTGGCCTGTTGTTAAACATATGTCTAAAATTATATATTACTACGGCTAGTTCTTCCTTCTGCCTAGACATCAGACTGCAACCCCACTGTATCAACTCTTCCTGTTTTTTCCATTCTTCCTTCTCAATAATTTCTGGCCCCAGCTCCTCTCACATCCCCTCTGGGGTTAGCATCCAGCCCTCAGGTTCCCTCCAAGCTTTTAACAAATGAATAAGATATATCTGTTTTTCCCTTACATGCCCAGGTTTGTACACCTTGTAGTCCACAGGGCTTGCCCTTCAAGTTACTTCAGAAGGTCCCTGCCATTTTGTTAACAGCTTGTTAGAGGACATAGGGAGCAGAACCAATACCTTATCATCTACTTTGAAACTCCTTTCTGCTGCCTTCTGGTCATAATTATTTTTTTGGACTGCTGTGTTGTTTCCAAGTTTTCCCTTGCTATTTGCCTGGCCTTATTCAATCTCTCTATAATTGCTTGTTTATACTGCTGTGCTTCCATGCCCTTGTATCCTGTGCTCTCCCAATTTTCTCGAACTACCTGTAATAGCTTTCTGGGCTTGTTACTGAACACCAACTCAAAAGGTGAGAATCGTGTTAATGCCTGTGGTGTATTGCTTAGTACAAATAGCAGAGGTGTTAATAATAAATCCCATTTCTGAGGCTCCTTTTGAGCACAACAGTGTAACCTCCTCTTTATAATTCCATTTAACAGTTCTACAAGGCCATTTGTCTGGGGTTGATAGATGGATGTGCGTAATTTCTTTATGTCCAATATAAGGCACATAGCCTTCATTACACCTGACATAAAATTGGTGCCTTGGTTGGTTATAATTTCATGTAGCACACCCATTCTTGAGACCCACTTCAAAAGTTCCTCTGCTATTTTTGTAGCAGTTGTGATCCTCAGAGGTATTGCCTCTGGGTACCTTGTAACATAGTCAATTATTACTAGAATATATTTATACCCTGAGCTACTTTTCACCAATGGTCCCACAATATCTAAACCAATTCGGTCAAATGGCATTTCAATAATAGACATTACTTGTAGTGGTACTCATGACAGGTGCCTTTCCGTCACTAACTAGCACTCTTTACATGCCTCACATCTATGGGCAATTTCAGCGTGTATCCCTGGCCAAAAAAACCACTGGCTCACCCTCATTACTGTATTGTCTTGGCCAAAATGACCCCCCATCAGCGATGTGTGAGCCAATTCCCATACCAGCTTTTTGAAGGAACGAGGCACTAATAATTGCCATACTTCTTCGTCCCCGACTTTCTCTTTTTTCACATGGTATAGTAACCCCCCACAAATCTCGTAACGTGGGTCACTTACTTGTATTTCGGGGCATAGCACCTGGTATTCCACCCTCGACACCTCCTGCTCACAAATCTCTGCAAATTCATACTCTTCATCTTGGGCTACTTTGAATTGGAGCCCCATAGTCTTACCTACGAGAGTCACAATAGGTTCATCCTCTGAGGAAGAACCCATGTCCCCCTCAGCCGACCACCCCTCCACCTTGAGCCAGCCTTTTCTTGCTAGCTCTGCCTCTTTACTTCATTGAGTACATCATATAAGGGTGGCCAGTCACAACCGATTTTCATTTCCCCATATAGTTCAGGCATCAGTTCCACCTTCATCCATCCTGCTCTACTGGCGACCCTCATCTCTACCAATCCCCTCTCGTATTGGTCGGTCCCCCCATGTATATATCACATGCACACTGGCTGACTCCATTTAATTGCATGTTTATGGTATCAAATCACTCTAGCGTTTGCGAGCAATCTGTGTCTGGTGTTGCTTGCAGAGCTTTCCCAGCTACCCAGGCTGTAACCACTGGTTTATCCCAGACCGTTCTCTCTCCCCTACAGCCAAAGCTACAATCCATTGCTTCTACATTACTGCTTTCTCTCTCACTTTTTCTTTGAACTCGCGGTTCACTCTCCCCAATCTCCACTTCTCATTCACATTCTGAGAGCATTCTCTCAATATATGCCCTATATGCCCGCACCTATAGCACAACACCCCTTTTCCTGAATTCTTCACCATGCCCCTGCATCGCTCCTCCTCATGGGGCCCATTATTCCCTGTACTTCTATTTGGGCGTTCATTGTGAAGCCCAATATACCCTGTGTTTTCATGTGGACGTTCCTTCACCACTTCAATTTCAGCAGCTGTGAAAGCTGCTGCTATTCTTAACGCTTCCTCTGAAGTCCTGGAGAGATGTCTCTCAACCCACACTTGAGTCTCTCCTTCTAAATCTTTTATAAATTGCTCCAATAAAATCTGGTCTGCTAAAGCTTCCCTGTTATAAACGGTTGGTGGTACCCACTTATCAAGGAGATCCCTTAAGTTGTACCAGCACCCTGGGTTTCTGTTCCCCTCAGACTTTCTTTGCCCTAAACAACCCTCTGTAGTGGTCAGGCATTATTTCCAATCTATAAAGTATGGCTGCCTTAACTTTATTGTAATCATATGCATCTTCCCTCAGAAGTGCTTGTGCTTTGCCAATTAGTAACGACCCTAACTGGCTTGCCCATAGTGCTTTATCTAAACCTGCCTGCAGGGCTGTTTTTTCAAAGGATTCGATATAAGCTTCCGGATCGTCGTCTTTTTACATTTTATGCATTTTGAAAGTGGACCAATTATGTCGAATCCATTCCTGTTGTTGGAGTGCCCGTTGTTGTTGCACTTCCAACACTTTTATAACAGCCTGTAGCATTTGTCCTAATACATCCATCTGCCCTATCATATTCACATCCATTTCCTGATCTACCTCCAAGGTTGGGTATTTTTTTCATTCCCAGCCAATGCACCAATGTGGAAGTACCTGTGTCTATCTCATGAGGCGCACCTGAACTTTTCCACTTTATCTCTTTCGGTCTCAGTTCCCCTACAGCCAGACAGCTTGCTCTTAGCCTGGTATAACCAGAACTGGAGTAAGGCCAACCACTCTGGCCTGCCAGTACTTGTTCTTAAATATAAATTGGGAGGAAGCTCTTAATCCTCATGCATGTTGTCCTTAATCTAGCCCTGGCACCAACTTCTACAGGCTGTCTTATGCCAACCTCTGAGGTCTTGAATAGATGGTCAAGGGTACAAGGACCCTTTCTTGTACTGCCTTCTGAGGTAGATAATGCATAAAACAAAACCATACACAACTCAAAGATTACTCCACATCTTAATCCACTCTTACAGTCTTCAGCCCAGTGTTGAACCACACGGTCGTTGTCCTGTGAGACCCTTCTGATCTTAGGATCCACGGTCAGAATGGTTCACTGTGAGCTATCCTTACCCCACTGTACTCACAACTCCTCTTGACTAACGTCTCTATCTTCCCTGCTCAGGTCCCAGTCATCTATTCCCGATGGCCAGGACAGTCCTGCTGGTAAGTCGCTCGGCTCCTCCAAGTTGTCTCAGTGGGCTTGCTGCCAACAGGCTGCTCTCCACCATTTGCCCCTCCCGGAGCTTCTGGACCTCACTTATGGTCTGTCCATCTCCACAGACCAGACTTTTTTTAATCTGGGTGTGGGGTTCCTTCCCATCAAACGGTGGTGGCATACACTTATGAAGCATGACCATGCCAGCATTGGGGTTTTCCCAGCATTTGTCTTCTTACTTGGCGCCATTTCTCACCACTGTTTCACCACTCCCTGCTGGCTTTGCAGGTGTGATTCTTCTTGTCCCTTCTACACTTTGTTGCAGCAGGCAAAATATACGGGCCAGATGCCCGTGCCAGGCACTTTTATCTGGCTCATGGTGCCCCCCAATGAATTGTACTCCACCCAGCCCTTCTGCCTGCAAGGGTGGGAGCAAGGACCTACATCCACCCCCAACATACCCTATTATGCCTTGCTCCCACCCTCGTGGGCAGAAGGACCTGGCCCCGCTAGCACCAGGTAGAGCTGCTGCTGCAGGCTTCCCCAGTGTCCTGCTCCCTCTGGGCAGCACATAGGGAAGTGGGGTGAGGGTGGGGCTGCAGCTGGGCCAGAGCACAGAGCATAGGGCTGGCAGCAGCATGGAGCCCATGCCCAGATGGGCAGCAGCAGTGCGGAGCTCAGCTGAGCAGGGTGGGGGTGTGAGGGAAGAAGGGGTAAGGGGATTCATCCCACACTCCCCCCATGGTGCGCAGCCCTGGCAAGCAGTACGGGCAGCAGCAGCAGGTGCTGGTGCTCAGCACTGGTGCCTGGCTCTGGCCAGTGCTGTGCATCACAGTGAGGAGCACAGCCCCCACCGGGCCATCTGTATCATAGACACCCCTCTCACGCAGCACAGGAGGGAAGCCCCAGGCATGGGAGCCAGCTGGGGTGGGGAAGGCAGCTGTCTCCTGTGCCTGGGGCTTCCCTCACAGAAGCTGGTGGTGCTTCAGTGGAGGCCAATCTCGGGGGCATGTGCCCTCCTGTGCCCCACTATGTGTTGCCTATGCCTCCACAACACATGCACACACCCCTACCACACACACACACACACACACACACACACACACACACCCCCCACCACACCCCCACCATACACACACACCACCACACACCCCCAACCACACCCCATAGACAATATAAAAGACTAAGAATTTATTTTTAACTTATTATGCAATCACCTCTATATATAGTACACAAACACAAATCATGACAAAGATATTTTTTGTAATAAAATTCAAAGTCAGACACCTACTATAATGTATTTTAGTGTACGATTTGGTTTTTTTCTGGTTCTAAGATGGCAACCCCCCACCCCCAAAAGGAGTATTTCCAGGGGGCAAGGGGAAGGACGTCTAGTGTCAAAGGTTAGGGGTTAAGGGTGGGACTTTCAGCCCCAAGATGGCAACCAGGTGGCGGGGCAACCGTCAAAGGGCAGGACTACCCATGAAGCCCTCAACAGCTAACCAAACCTCATTAAGTGGCCCTCCAACCAAAATAATTGCCTGCCCCTGATTTAGGTAGCTTTGGGTTATGGATCAGGCTCAGCTGGTATGCATCCAACCAAGCTTCTACTCCTTCACTATCGTTATTGGTCTCACTGTAACCCCATTGCATGCTGTGGTTGTTAAAGTCACCAATGATCACCCATGTTTTGTTCTGAGTGAACCCTGGTGTATCTGTAAAGGCAAAATTCATGTTGGGTGGTTTGTTAACTGAAGTGATTGTAATTCCATTGAGTTCAACAGTCAGGATATCAATGTTGTTTTCTTCAATCTTTGCTATAGAGTTTATGACTGTTCCAGTTTTAACAAATATTGCACTTCCAAATTGCTTTTGCTGTCTAAATTGCCATAGTCATTCCAGGTATTGAAAGGTGGTTATTATGAGACCCTTGGTGCATCTCTTGTAGGCACAATACATCACGCTGGACTTTCTTACATAGATTTGCAATCAGTTCTTTTTTTGCAGTTGAAAACCCTTTGAAATTTGTGGACAGTACTGTCAACACTGGGTCTAGAGAGGGCTCATTGACTCCAAGATGAACATGGGCCGACAATGCGAGGTCACGGTCGGCAGGACTAACCGGACCCTATCGTGCACCCACAGGTGCATCTCAAGTAGGGCCAAGGAGGTGATCCTCCCCCTCTACATGACACTGGTCAGGCCACAGCTGGAGTACTGTGTCCAGTTCTGGGCGCCCCACTTCAAGAGGGATGTGGACAACATTGAGAGGGTCCAGAGGAGGGCCACCCGCATGATCCGGGGACAGCAGGGCAGACCCTACCATGAGAGGCTACAGGACCTGAACCTGTTCAGCCTTCACAAGAGAAGGCTGAGGGGGGACCTTGTGACAGTCTATAAACTCACTAGGGGGGACCAGAAGGGTTTGGGGGAGACCTTGTTTCCCCCAGCGACCCCCGGGATAACAAGAAATAACGGCCACAAGTTGTTGGAGAGTAGGTTCAGATTAGACATCTGTAGGAAATACTTCATAGTCAGGGCGGCTAGGATCTGGAACCAACTTCCAAGGGAAGTGGTGCTGGCTCCTACTCTGGAGGTCTTTAAGAAGTGGCTCGATGCCTACATGGCTGGGGTCCCTTGAGCCCAGTTTCTCCCCTGCCCAGGCAGGGAGTTGGACTTGAAGATCTACAAGGTCCCTTCCGACCCTACTTCTATGATTCTATGAAAGAACTTAAAATCACAGATGGGTAGAAAAATGCCCTGGCCATTAGGGCTGTGAGAAGCTTCAGTCGCTGACTCAATTTGGCAGAGATTTGGCTCAATTTGGTGGCCGAATCTCCAAAACCAAATCGAAACAGGAAACCCTTTAATCTCTCCAAAGCAAATTGGAGCCCTCCAAATCGATTTGGAGAGATTTGGAAAAATTCAACAATTTGGACATAGACACGGCTTTAAATGTTTTTTCTATATACCTAAAGGTACCAGCCAGTTCATGAATGCTGAGATGGTGGGGCAGATGGAGCATCCCACAGGAGTGTGGGGGGTAGGGGGGCATCCCCAACACACTCAGCAACAGACCCGGAAGTGGACCAACAGCACTTCTGGCCCACTTCCAGGTCTACCGGGGAGCACACAGGGGGGCCTCCCCATGCCTCCCTGGCTCAGTGACTGGTGCCTCCTGCATCTGGGGGGGCACCCGGGGTCCACTTCCAGGTTTGCCACCAAGCATGGGGGGAGGGGGCTATGCTGGGGCATCCCCAACACACTCAGCAACAGACCCGGAAGTGGACCAACAGCACTTCTGGCCCACTTCCAGGTCTACCGGGGAGCACACAGGGGGGCCTCCCCATGCCTCCCTGGCTCAGTGACTGGTGCCTCCTGCATCTGGGGGGGCACCCGGGGTCCACTTCCAGGTTTGCCACCAAGCATGGGGGGAGGGGGCTATGCTCCTGTGGGACGCTTTATCCACCCCACCATCGCAGTGTTCACGAGCTGTGCCTGGTACCTCAAAGTATGTAGAAAAAACATTTAAAGTTGTGTCTATGGCCAAATTACTGATCCTCTGAATCAGCATTGAATATTCAGATTCAGATTCAGCTGAATTGAATCAGGACAGTGATCTGAATCAACAAATTGAATCGCTGTCCCCAATTCAGGCCAAATCCGAATCTGAATTGAATACAGCCTATTTCGCACACCGTACTAGCCGTGTCTCTGAACTCCTTATCACTCCTTTTACTCTGATTTGGACAACTCTCCAGAGAAGTGGTGCCCAAATTAGTCACAATAGTTCAGCTGAAGCTTTATCAGCACCAAGTGGAATAATTACCTCCTGTGCCTTGTATGATACTTCTTTTAATACATCCTAAAATGAGATGTGCTGTGCTGCCTTTGTTACCTCACATTGGTGACTCACATTCAGTTTGTGATCCACCATAACACCAGATCCATTTCTGCCATACTGCTCTCTAACCAGTTATTTCTCCTTTTAGATTTACATACTTGATTTATTTTATGTGTAACAGTTTCTGCTTGTCTTTTACTTGTTGATTTCTAACCATATCCTCAATTTGTGAAGATTGTTCTGAATTCTGAACCTGTCCTCCCAAGTGCCGGTAACCATTTGCAGCTTAATATCAATCATACACTTTTGAAGTGTACTGTCTACTCAGTCATCCACAATGTTAATGAAATCTTAGATATTACTTAGGTCAGGACAGACCCTGAGACACCTTATTTGAAATGTTCTCCTCATTTGACATTGAACCATTAATGACTACTCACTGCAAGCAATTTTCAACCAGCTATGCCTTCATCTTACAGGCTTGGGACAGAAGGTACACATAAAACGTTTTAAGTGATTGGAAACTGGTTTAAACCTGTAACAGAACAGAAGTTCAGTGCACATAAACCAGTTAAAAAAAAGGATGAAACTGATTTAAAATAAACCTGGTTGAATGTAGTGTCAAGCTTAACTGATTTGAGTCAAATTGGTTTATGAAACTTCTGTCTCAGATCCCTTCCCAGTTCAAGTTAAATCACAGTCCCCCCACATCCCAGCATGCTTTCCAGCCCTGGGCTGAACTGTGCTGTCTGCTCCGGAGAGCCCCACCTCTCTGCTGCCCAGCTGGAGCAGTGAGGGCTGGCTGACAAGGGCGTGGGGCGCAAGCCTGGCTGGGGATGCAGCCAAGTCTGCAGGGGGAGGAGTGAGGGACTACCCCCCAGCCAGGAAAACCCTGGATGGAATTTGAGGACAGGAAGGGAGGTTAAACACCCCTTCCCTCACTCAAATTTTCTGCTGCTGTGGCTGTGGACTACAAATCCCAGAGGCACGTGGAAGCAAGAAGAAGTGATGAGCAACCCTGCAGGATCCTGCTGTTGTGATTGTGAACTGCAAATCCCAGAGAGGTTGGGGGCAGCAGGAAGAGGAAGCAAACACACAGCCTATGCTAGCTATGTGCCAGAGAGTGCCTCCTGGCTTCTGACCTGAGCCACTGTAGGCATGTGGCTGCATTACCTGAATCAAAGGTAAATATCTGTTCACTTCTGTTTCAATTTAATCTATGCATTTTAAACTAACTTGCAAAGACTGAATCAATTCAGCTCTGGGCTTTTTGTCTGTACTTAGCCATAGTAATTGTATCTAGATCATTATTCATCAGCTTGTTTAGAAGGATGTCATGTAGTATAGTGTCAAAAGCTTTAATGAAGTCAAAATACATCACATTTACTATTTCCCTTTTATCTAATAACCAGTTACTATGAATCACTGGATTTCTTGTACAAGAAAGAAATTAGGTTAGTTTGACACACTCTGTTTTCACAATATCATGCTGGCTGTTTTTTTATCACCTTACTGTCTTCTAGGTACACACAAATTAATATTTTGTTGTTTCCAGAGCTTAGATTGACTGGTCTATAATCTTTTGGGTCCTAATTTTTCTCTTTCTTAAAATATTCTGCTTGCTTTTCTGCAGTCCTCCCTCTTTTCCATTGCTGCCAGTAATTCAATGATTATTTCAGTCAGTTACTAAGTATATTTGAATGAATTTCATCATGTCCTACCAATTTGAATGCATCTATTTTATCTAAATAGCCTTTAATCTGTCCTTTCCCTATTCTACCACCTACCTCCTCATTAAAATTAATTTTGTTAGGGACAGGGTCACAATTGACTTTCAGCCTTTTCTGCATCATACATAATTTGGTCTTGTTACCAATGGGTAGTGGTCCTATATTTTATAACCAGCACAGTCAGTTCATCACACTATGTACAGAAAAATGGCTACTGTCTACAGTAAAATGTTCCATGCAAATTAACATCTTTGCCTTTTTAAGAGCAAAAAATGGTAGAGCTCTCTGAGCTTCCCATCTCTCCTAATCATGAAAAAAAATGTTCTGCTTCATTCTGGGGGCTCTCACATGTCTGTGTTTTTTTAGAGGGAGGGTCTGTTTTGTTTAATTGCCATTTTCTTTTTCTCTGCTTGTTTATAATCTTGTTCTCTCATTTTTCAAACTGTGTTACTTGGTTGTTCTACCATTTATCATGTCAGGGCATCCTACAACTACTGTAACCCTTTACAACTGGAAAATATAACATAGCATGAAAAGCAAATCTATGCACACTGAGGTTTTCCATTAGCATCACAGGCAAGACACTAGAGCTATCCTATTTCACCTGTTACTTTCATGTTTTCATCTGAGACTGAAGCAAAAATTCAGTGTCCCAGGATTACCACCAGATGGGGCTGTTTATCTTTCATGCTGATGGACACTGCTCTAGTGGTGTTCATTTTATTCCTGTGCTCTTCCACAGACAATTGAAAGAGATGTCTGCTTCTGAAACATGATTGCTTTCCTTTGTCTTTAGAAAACAGGTTTTTATTTTTTCAGGCTAGACAAACTCTTTCTCCTTCTCACTCTCTAATAAAGTTTCCTGATCGTTGGAGGTGCTGAATACCCACAACCGGAGCTGAAGGACTTTGATATCTTTGTGCCTCCATAGTGCCACAAACCAGCCTTGGCATCTTCAGATCCATTGCCAAGCAGATTTACCTTGTTCAGTTACCCCTCTGCCTGGAACACTGAAGGCAAAGCTAAGGAAAAAATGGATGGAGCTAGTTTATCCTTGGCTGCCAGTTAATTGAGTACCCTTAAGGTACTGGGGATAATGCAAGGGCCTGGCTGTGCCAGGATATATCATATATGGAAAGCTGATACTCCAAAGCAGTAGGTATCCAAGTGCCCCAGCTGACTGGCTCATATATAAAACAAAGTACTTGACAGTCTCTTATCTTTAAATGTTATTATTAACTTTGGATGAAAATGTGGGTGAATGAAAAGAAATAATGACACCCTTGTTCTGTTTTTCCATTCTTTCATATGGTGAAGATGGTAGTCATATTCATATTCCCTATATCATCCTTAATTCTCAACTCATAATTACACTGTAACAAAATACACTTGAGCAAACAGGAAACAGCTACAGTTCTTCAAAGTTATGGGTCTTGAGTTTATCTCCTTTTGTGTGTTTCTTTGTGTGTAAAATGTTACACATGGCTCTATGAAAGTAATCACAGTGACCATATTTTCATTAAATAGCAGCATTTTGTTTACTGTAAGTATTCTTGTGATTTGGAAAAAGAAAGAAAATATTGTTTGAGATCTCCGCTAACTGTTATTGTTTCTGGTAAACATATATATCACCCATCCAGTAAAATCTGCAGACTCTGCTCGTTAAGGACTTGATTCAACAACATACTCAAGCAGGTTCATAGTTTAAGCATGTGGGCCATCACAGTCATGTCAGCTGGATTATTCATGTAAAGTTTTGTGTGGATTAGTAATAATAGTGGGCATCTCTCTGTCTCAAAACAATAGAATTATGCTGAGTAAAATGTCAGCTTGTGAATGTAATCCTCACTTTATTTTAAAGTGAAGCTGGGGTTTAAATACCTTACTAAATGGGGACCTCTGGGCCTCATAGAAGTCCCACCAAAATCACTAGGTAGCTTTTCACTGGTTAAAATGGGAGAGGGATTGGGCCTGCCAAGTCTTTCTAAAACCACATTTTCCCTTGTGATGCCCATCAGAAAGGAGTTGATAAATAAATAGCAAGGAATAAATAGCAAGGACAAATAGGAGTTGATTTAATAAATAGCAAGGAATAGGAATAGCAAGCAATAAATAGGGAATAGCAAGGAATAGTAAGGAATAAATAGCAAGGAATTCAGAATCGTTGCAACTTCTTCAGATTGTCCAGCAATTCCTGTTTTGCCTGCCTGTCTTCCAGAATGTCAGCTCTTTGAGGTATAAAAGAGAGCATACTGAAGGTGCAGACAGAAATTATATTTGTTGCATGATCGCCCCTTGAAAGCTCTCTAAAGCTGTGCCCTAACAGAAGAGCACAGCTGCAGAGTGTTCCAGTTATGTGACACATTAACTCTCACTGTATGAGGGTCTAAATGAAGGTGCCCCAAAGCACAGTGCCTTAATTTCTGTCTGCTCCAGCACTAGGCTGCTGCAGCACAGCCTGGACCCCAGTGCTTGGTGGGGTGGAGTTTCGTGGAGACTCCAATCCACCCACCCTCCTCCAGCATGCCTGGGGAAACCCCAGAATGGACCTCCCTCCCCTGCCTCCTTCCCCTTCCATCCTGAGACAGCACAGGAGTTGGGGGAGGGGGGCAGACCTAGGAGAAAAGGCTGCAGAGGCCTCCCTGGATTGGCTCCAAATTGTTGGGTCAGGAGGATCGTTCTAACTCATGACACTTTCTGTGAAGCATCCTGAGTTAGGCCTGGGAGCTGCACTTTTGTCTGTGCCTAGAGGGTGCTAAAGAAATGGCATTCATTGCTCATCTGTAAAAGGGGTGTACTAGAATTAGAACTATAAGACACTGAAGTGCTCAGAAAGTAATGGGGCCCCAACTAAACACCTTCAGCGGATAATCAGTACTACCAGATTCTTGCCTGTCATTGTCTCTGATCTCCTATGTGTACCCACTGCCCTGCTTATTTGCACACAGTTATCCTTCCAAGTGTTCTACACTGTTTGGACACCTGGCCATCACCTTTGAAAAAACAATTGCTCTAATCTTTAACCTGAGACCTGAGTGGAGCTAAACATTTGTGAGCAGAGAAACTGAACTCAGCTGCTACCAATTGGGCACAATGGGCAAAAAGAGTGACTACAGCCTGAATTCTGGAGTTATCTGGGAACTAGAAGTCAGGAGCTGCTCTAATTTATACTGTGTGACAGAATTGTTTGGCATTACAGAAGAGGTGTGTACAAGGGGCCAGCAAGGCTCCTTAGTAGGAAGATACTGGCTTCTTGACCCATCTATCCCAACAGGACCACAGTGCAAGCCCAAATCTATTCCTGTGCATACATCTCTCCTGCACTCACCTGAGGATGCCTGTGGCCATTCTGAACGTTCAGCTCAGTATCTGTTGACAAAACCTCACTGCACTCTGGTATGAAGTCACTCTGTTTTTGCAGAACTCACTTGGGAGTCAAAAGCCAAATGGCTTACCTGTAGACTAGCAAATAGATCCATAGTCAGCTAAATCACAAAATAAAAACACTGCCTTCCTTGGGGCCATGCTAAATTATATACAAACTCCAGAGACGAGTGAGCTGTTTATCACAAATAGCTTATGGGAGGCAAAGTAGGGACAGATGAAGGCAGGGCTTCCAGCAAGGCTTTTGATTGGAAAGGAGCAGCCTCACCCACATAAATCTAAGGTTATGGTGTTGACATTAAGATAATTATATTTAGAGTCCCTGCCACAGATCAGGCATTGGCTTCTGTTACTCTGGTGCCCATGCATCCTGAGACCTGGAACGTAACAATGACTTTATTAAATGGCTTTTCAGCCTCACTGCAACTAGATGAGCTTTTAACTTGTGGCTGTCCTATAGCCTGATTTTTGTCAGCAGTACTTTCCTTCAGCCTTCCCCAGTTTTGATAGCCAGTTTTGAGAAGGGGCTTAGCTTCCACTTAGACACACCAGTAAGTAGCCAGAGCACAGCATGATGACCTGCACTGGGCACTGAGCGCTTCTGAAAATGTGGTTGTACCACACAGGTTTCACATTCCATGTATATACCCAGGGCTCTGGCCATGTATTTATAACAAAACATATGTTCTTAACATCATTCAGGCACAGGAACCAAAATCACTTTAGATCTTTTGTGAACTATATAAAGCTGAATCCCATTTAGCTTCATATTGGATCTGACTATAATGTCCATATTTTCCTGAGCAGGTTTACACCGTCCCAGTACAGCAGTAGCGGGTACCACAGTGAGATGCACTGTCTTGTGCTATACTGGGATGATACAGCTATACCTTAGTGGTTGCATCAGAATCTACATCTTTGAAATAAGTGGTTGAAGTCTGGATTTGAGAACTCAGAGGGGTGGAGTTTGTAGATATCTTATAGGATCAAAATGATCTGCATAATGTGTTTCTGTTAAAAATAGTATTAATAATAATTGATATGTAGAGAACAGAAGTTCTGAAGGATGAATATGTCTTAGCTGATGTTGCTATAAACTGCCAATTCATTTTTGGTGCTAACAATGTGTGGTATCAAAACCAATCCTGTTATGCAGGAACAGACAAATTATTGAACCCTTGGGATTTTTAATGTCACATCTCAACTCAGTGTTCTGGTGATAGCAATTTACTTACGTTTATTATTACAGTAGTGTCTATAGACCCTCACCAAAATCATTGTGCTAGGCACTACATAAAATTCATAGTGAGAGATGGCACCTGTCCTGAGGAGTTTAGAATCTAAATTGGCAATACAACAAAGGGTGGGACAAAGTACTCTTTAACAGATGAAAATAATGAGGGTATGGACAGACGGGCAGACCGACAAAATTATAGCATATTGAAAGGAGACAGAGTTTTACTGTGCATCAGCTGATCTGTTGTAATTGTTTGTCTTCACTCCCCAACCACAGTAAATGAGTGCTAAACCATGGTAACATAACAACCCACTGGGTGCATCTACATGAGATACTTAATTTAGCATCAGCATAGTTTACTTCAAAGTAAGCATGTGCATCTCCACGTGCATATGCTTACTACACAGTAAATCTCCCTAATACTGATTAAATTTGCTACCTGCAAATGCAAGTCGCTAATTTACTCAAGATTAGTAACAGTGCAGTAGCGCTTGTATAGATGCCTGACGGAGAGCAAAATCTGTTCTTGGTCAGCCGTCCACCAGGGGATGGGAGATAACTCCCTGCCCCCAGAAGCTGCCTGCTGCTGGAGTGGGCTCCACCACACGAGGCCAGGCAGGGACTATGCCCCCCTACCCCAGGAGCAGGGAGCTCCAAGGCCCCTGCTCTGAGATTGAAATCCTTATCTCCCAGCTGGAGGGTGGTCGCAGGGCTCGGTTTAGAAGACCCTTATTTCCAGTGCTGGCTCCACGACTGTAGAGCTCAAGCTGGGAGATAAGGGTCTCCCAGAGCAAGCCCCATGACCACGGAGCTCTGGCTGCGAGATAAGGATCTCCCAACATCGGCCCCATGGTTGCGGAGCTGGCACTGGGAGCTCCCTGCTGCCAGGTGCAGGGGAGCCTGTTCCCTGTCCACCTTTACAAGCACGGAGCTGGGAAGGGGGGGAAACAGGCTGGGAAACTTGTTCCCCACTCAGCTCCACAATCACAGAGCTGGGTGGGAAACAAGCTCCCCAGTCGGTTCCCCACGCCCAGCTCTGTAATCACATAGCTGGGTAGGGAACATTGTCCTCATCCCAGCAGCAGAACATTACCCCTGCCCCAAAAGCGGTCTCCTGGCCCTGTGCTCCCTCCAAGCTCCCCCGAGTGGCAGCATAGGTCCATTGCAGGACTGCAGGAAAACCAGGTGCAAAGAGCAGCAAATCTTCTTCCTAATCCTCGTATGTGTAGACACTGGTCTGAAAGTGCTTACTCCAGAGCAATTTACTACAAAGTAAATTTAGCCCAGAGTAAATGCATGTGTAGATATGCCCAATCTAAGTAAAATGGAGGATGTGAGGGAGCTCAGATAATGAGGACAGAGAGTGGCTGTTCTCCAAGAACTAATGGCTTTGCAAATCATTTGGAGTGTAGGAACAGGATTACTGCTCACTTGGCCCATATGTACTCCATGGAATTAGTGAGGCCCGCTTACTGAGTTTTGGCAAGCCATCGAGGGCCACATGATAGGCAGCCAGGGGTAGATAAATACTAATTTTCTAATTTTTTTAGGGGGCCCACAGGCCAGATAGAATGGCCTGGCAGGCCACATCTGGCCCCCGGGCTGCATTTTGCCTGCCCCTGCTCTAGAACTCAGGGCTTATCCCCTATGCCCCCTACCAGCCTGGGGCTGGGACCTGGGGAGCCTGGAGCTCCCCTGGGCTGCTGCAGGGGGGCAGAGCCTGGCAGGAGCAGCCTTGGACTGGGCTGCTGTCAGGCTCGGTTTGCTCCTGACCAGGGTGCATACATAGATGTGCACCAAGGAGTGCTTTAAAGAGTCTGAACTTTTGGTGCAGAAAATTCTGGCACATGAATTGCACATGATCCACCCTCTCAGGAACAACATTTTAATTCAAGGGGGTAGAGATAATTCCTCTTAAATGTGTTTCCCCAAAGGAGGCACCATGCTAACACTCCCAAGAGTAACTGTTTTTTTAGGGGAAGCTACAGAAAGGTTCAGAAAGCTGAGACTGAACCCTTTCCTCAGCCCATCACCAGGAAATAAGATCAGGGGAGTGGCAGGTGTTCTCACATATGTGTTGATTCTAAATTTGTAACCATGTTATGGCATGGCAATACATGCCCATATTTGCACCTCTATGTATGTGTGCTTCTGTTCAGTTGCAGTGAGGAACTTTATTTTTAGCCAGTCCCATGCACCACCTGCCCAGCAAAACCTTTGGCATACTGCCCTACACGCAAGATGAGGGTCTCTTTCCACTGTGGTGCAGGGTAGCCCTGTTACACAGGCTGTTTGGAAAAGGATACAATCCCTTATAAGGGACACAACTTCTTGTATGCAACATTAGAGCCAGGAATTTTTTTACCTTGGCTTCTATCCCAAAATCCTTCTAATGAACTTTTACCAAGACTCATGCAAGCAATTGAACCAACTAGGGAAATAACTCATTGGTGTTGGAACGCAGCCACTCTCTTTTCTTCCTGGGGGCATAAAGAAACCAGTGGATCAGAGTGATATTCATTAAAGGACAAATGCTCTGATTACAGAATAACTTAGCAGCCATTTCCTAACTACTGTGAAAGTGCAAGTGGAGGCCAGTGAAGAAAAATCTAGCCTGGTCTGAAGAATGCACCAAACTGATTGGAGATGATACTATTTAGCCCCCTCAGCACATAACAGTTAAGGACCATGCAGTTCCCGAGCAGTTCAGCTTTTTAAAGTTAAGCTAGTAATAAACAAGTGGTAAAATTAAGCTGAGGTTACGCTTGACATGGAGGGGAATTTGCACAATTGGAATAAACTGTCAGAGCTCTACAGAAGTTAAGGCTTTTCTTCCTTGGGGGTTGGAGAAAAGAGGCTTCAGTCCAGGCAGATGAGTCTCTGCAAGTCAAAATTAAACAAAAATTATGAAGGCAGCAGATATTGAACTCTGCATAGGAATTACAGTCCTGAACTGTAATATATTTTGTTGCTAGAAAGCTTTGAATCTAAAAAAGTGTCTGAAACCAGACACTTAAGTACTCCAGGCTGCTTCAGATCTCCAGATGAAGTCAGTTTCTTTTCAATGCAGAAAGTCTTGCAGGAAAAAGAGGGAATTTTTAGTTTTCCTTTACCTCTCCCTTCCCCATTTACTGCTTTTGCAAGACATCAGAATGTAAAATAAGACAATACTAAAATGAGTAACAGATTGAGAAATTCATATAAACCATCCAAGAACCAACATATGGCCCCAATTAAGCAATGAAGAGCAAGTTAGCAGGCTGCTGCACTCAATGACTTGTGTGCAGTGGTGGGTGGGTACAAACCCATCTCTGCACTATCCATTGCAGAATTAGTCTACACATGGAAAAACCCATGCACTGAAAACTGCTGGGTGACTGACATTAGGGTCATGAAGCTGGTTAAGCTGTGAATAATTCCACTGGTTCATGTGAGATATTAGAAGGGGGAAAAACAAACAAACCCAGACAGCTATTGAAGCTAAAACTTTATTAAAGATCTTTTAAGCATTCCAGTACAGTCTTTAGCCTGCTCACATTGTATAGGTACTTCAATAAAGACAAACATTAAAAAAAAAAACCCCAGTACACTCATTTCAAATCAAGTAGTAAATGAATTGTGGACATTGATTGCACCAAATATGAAACATTAAACCATAGGTCCTAAGGCAAACCATGTAACAAATATACACAATTGCACTTCTGTTATGTATAAACTTATGACATGCAAAACTGTAAGCACTGAATACACTGGATAAAAGAGGATAGCTTGAGCTACCTCAGTTTTGAGGTACAGCAGCTTCAGACCCAAGGAACACGAAAAGTTGTCTATATTACAGTACATTCACCTAGCTGGACAAATGACCTATCACTCTAAGAGTGCCAAAGTGAGTTTATAAAAAGGAAATTATTTTGGTGATTCCATTTTGTTGCTATCGATTGTTTGCTGGTTCTCTATTAACTGGAAATGTTCAAAAGCCTTTAAATATAGCACTTCCATCTAGGAACACAAAGATTATCCTGACTCCCAATGAAATATGTGGGAGTTCTTCAGTAGGACCAGGCTTTCTTCCCATTGTTCATTTACTCCAAAAATGTAATAAGCAGTAGTTTCTTTTTTTATATAATTATTTGTTTTGCTCTGCTGTTGTCAGTCATATCATGCATGTCTGTTCACACATCCATAGATTTTTTTCAGGCCAGAAGGGACTGTTGTGATAATCCATCTTGGCCTCTTGCATAGTGCAGGCCCCAGAACCTTACCTGAAAATGTTCATGTTAAGCCCACAATTTGTTGGAGTTATAGCATATGTTTTAGAAAGACACATCCCCTCTATATTTAGAGACTGCAATTGATAGGGAATCCATGCAGGTCCCTATCCAGAACTCAGCCTCTTGTACCTCAGCTATGGGAGAAAGGGAGCCATAGCTTATGTTACAGTTTTCTGTATCTTCACTTCTCAGGTCTTCTAGCAATAGGAGGGAAGTGAGGCAAATTGTTCCCCCCTTATTTTGCTGGTATCAATAAATCAACTGGCAAGTAATTTTAAAAACCCTGAAGCAGCCTTTCTGAATCTTAAGGGCCATCCATCTTAGGATATTCTTATTCACACTGAGGAACACCTCACTCCAATGTGCAGACCTATGGCTTTCAGTGGGACTTCCCACAAAGGAAGAACTATTTACCATGGAAAAAGGGTAACAGAATCTAGCTGTGAAAAAGCAGTAAAGAACTAAAGAGTTTTTGGGCAGGCAGGTCACTTTGAAAATACAGTTTGGTTTGTAATACAAGGATAGTGTCCTACCCATTGGTATAAACAGATACATACTAAGGGGAAAATAAAGCAGATTTTACTTATAAGAAGTTCAGAATAAATTCCAGTACATATAATAAATACTGTGCTATAAGTAAACAACTGCCACCATAACAGACCTCTTTAATCTTCACAGTTTTCAGATCAAATTCAATCCTAAGTTTTAAAAGATCCCCTCAAACAGGCAATTGAGTTTTTCTGGTCCCTCAGGGCTTAAAACAGGATTTTCTGTTCAGAAGCTGATAAACTTGTTAGAATTTGCTTTTTTTCCCCCTCCCTTAAACAAAGCTGCTTTAAAGTCAAAGATGTGGATTCTGACTTGAAAACCTTGATGTTCCATGTAAGCTGCTTAGGTAGCTGAAAGCTGGAAGGGAGCTGCTAAACTGATCCCTACATGTAGTCGGAAGACACTGTGTTCACCCCTCCAACATGGCTGTAATGTAACGGCTTCATTTTCCACGCCCCCAGCAAGATACTTAATAAACAAACATTTGCCACAATTACAATGCGTTTACTGGGTTGGAGTGTTTGGATTCTGAACAGCCCCAAAACTGGAAAGGCATAAGAATAAAATTATTCTGCTGATTTGGCAGCTAGTTCCAAATGACAAAATACAAAGCCAACACCCTAGTAGCACCAGTCTGGTTTGACCCATTTGAGAAAAGGAAGCCTTGGCATAAATGCTTTAATTCCATCAGGCCAGAGTGTGATAGGGGAAAAGCATGAGTGTGGTGCAAAAGAGGGGCAATAGCTATGAATACCTGAGGAAGAAGCATAAGAAGAAGATGAGTGACCACAAAAAAAAATGCCATGCACTTTTAATCAAGTGCTTTGTAAGCTGCGGTCTGACTTGAGTAAACTGCTTACATTAGGTGCATGAAGGAAGGCTACAATGCAGCATGATATCTCCAGAACTCTGTTCTTAAATGAGGACGTAGTAATTCCCATACCAATTCAGACCCATAGGACATTTCAGTCCAGTATTTTGTACCAACAGTAACTCTATGCTTCAGAAGACGGTGGCAAAAACTCCATGGTGGGCAGTTATGCAATTACCTGACCACAGAAAAAGTTTCTTCCTAACACCTGTCAGTCAGTAATTGACTTGTGCTTCAAAGTCCTGAGTGCTGATATTCCTTATTATACATATGTAGATCTGTATATATTGTATAAATACACCCCCAGCTAATACAACTGTGAAATTTCTATCTATAATGTGCCTAACCCTTTTGAAATCCTATTAAGCCTTTGTCTTCAAATACATCTAAGGAGTTCCACAGACAAACTGTGTATTTGTTTTAACAAATATTTCCTTCTATTAGTTTTAAATTTGCTGCCCTTCTATGGCATTAAATGTTCCTTTGTTGCTCTGTAAGAAATGGTCAATGGGAGCCCTTTATCTTCAACTCGTACTGTTCTGCAGTTTCATCATTTCCCTTCTTTTCTATCTCCTTTCTAACGTAAGAAAAAACCCACAAATTATTGGTCTCAGAGGAGCACCAACCAACAGAAATGCAAAAATATCTAATTCTCTACAATATTCAGTGATAGGACATGGGAAAGAGATGTAGTAAAATGTAGGGAACACAATTAGACCACAAACTTGCATTCCAGAGGGCAAACTTAAACCCATCCCCAAGATACTCTTTGAGTTACCATGCTTTTTTATTCCAGCACTTGAAGTGCAGAATTTCTCACTACCCACCAGCGATTTAATAGGATGGGCTCAGTCTGAAAAATGTCTAATACTATTCAAACTTTAAACACTTACAAAAAAGATTTAATATATAAAAATAAATGGGTGTGCACCACTAAATTCCTAAGTCTTTGTGATATCTTCAGACCAGATTTATGGCTAACGGGCCAGAGGATAAAAATGAAGGACAAAGTGTCAATGCGCTTTGTCCACAAATTTTGCGCTAGACTTCTGCTAGTGAGAGTCTATCACTTGATGCCAAAACCACTGCCCAGTACAAGGAGGGTTTTGGCATGTGGTCAAATATTCACTAGAGATTAAGCAGATTCTCACCAAAGCCATATTTGCTTTGGGGAACAAAGCTAACAGAACTGCCCACTGTAGCATTTAGTCCCTTCCTCACTACATCAGCACATTCACAAGGCAGTAATCAATATATGCTGTGTGTTTAGGATAGTGGCATACACATAAAGATGCTCTCTATATGCATATTATGTATCCATAACATACAATAAACATCTTTAGTAGGGCTCTATAGTTAGTAGTCTCTCTCTCATACACACATGCCATTTCTAAAGCCTCACTCTCAGACTATGCATTTTAGTGTATCCATTTTCTAGAAGTGCTAATAAAGACCAGGGATGAAATTCTGACCTTGCTGAAATCAATGGCAACATTTCCATTGACTTCAATAGTGTCAGGATGTCACCCTCAGGGCTCAAAATAAGGAGATTTCTCCCAACAGTACTATAAATATAGTTAACCCAGAGAGACGCTTGTTCCAAACGAGCCCCTGCTCCTACTCCACTGATAGCCACTGAAAATGTCTCTTCTGCTTCAGGGAAGCAAAACTGGGCTCACAACTTTGGAAAACCAAACATTTTCCTTTGGATTAAGATTAACTGCAAACCTTTTGAATATATGAAACAGAGGGCTTATAATTTTACTAGACCTGTGATAGTGACATAGGAAATAGCATTGGATACAATATATATTTACAAGTATTGTTTCACACACTTATAAAACCAATATACATATTATGTACACCATATAATACATTGAGTAATGAGACAAGACCAGGGCATTCTCCCTATGCAAAGTTGTAGATGCTTTCAGAGCAATACTAAGTATGCCTGCCCAGAGCATGGTCATAGGCCTTCAAACATCTGGAATGGTGAGATCAGGTGTGGCATAGGAAAAATTAAAAGTGACAGAGACCCACAGTTCACATTGTAGTGTCTCACTGGGCAACTCAGCAATGCGCTCCCTTAGTATAAGGTGACCATTCAATTTTAAAACCTTTCTTGCCAGAAACAATTTAATAGCATGAAAAATATCATATTGAGAAGATGCCAGTTTTTCCCTGCCTGCCTTTAATTACACTGTTTTTACAGTGGTGGGAAGGGGGAGGGGTGCATATCAGTGAAGCTGATTGAGACCAGAACAGGGCACTTTAGGCCAGATCTTCAGTTGGTGTACATGAGTGCAGTTTCACTGAAGTCAATGGGAATTTTGAAAGTTTGAGCCAGCTGCAGATTTGGCCCTTTGTGCCTAATCTACTGCAGACTCCTATAGTTTCTTCTTCCATCTTAAAAACAGGGATAAGAAAAAGGGGCACTCTTTGCTTAAAGACATACCCCTACATGTCCCCCTCCCCCCAGTTACACTTCATTTTGGGAATCTGAGAGTGATGTCACATGTTCAACTTAATACTTACTAAGTACAGTTAAAATGGAAGCAGTTTTTAGCATGTGTTAAGTGCTCTCAAGGCATTGTCAAGTTGTTCCGTTTCAGTGAAGGTTCGCTCTTAACAGGTACTAACTTTAATAGGTTACTAATGATTTCCAACTGTTGCAAGTGAACATGTGACAAGGCCCTGAGCAAATCCAAAGATTCCAAAAAACTGAAAAGGGGAAAGTCTACTTTATGCATCTAAAAGCATCTAGTGACCAGTTAGCTGGCACAGAAGAAAGGATTAACTGACTAGATCCTGTCCCAGACAGCTGAAAAGCCCTCATACCTTTATTTTCTTTCAGAAAAGTGAAAAATCTCCCCACCCTACTCTCTATTAGAAAATGAAATAGACTGAAATTACTTCCTTTAGGAAAAAGGAATCCAAGCTTATGTTGTCTCTGGGTTTGAAAAAACGTTCAGTTTTTGCTCTCCTGCAGATCTGCCACCTATTCCTTTCAATGCCACTGGTAGAGAGGATGGTAGGGATGGCACAGACATTAGGTCTGTCCCACATTACACCTAAGTTGCCATGTCATCACTGGCTCCTGGCCTGCACATGCATTTAGACTCAAAAGGTCACAGTGCACGGAAGTCAAGGGGTAGTTTTCTACAGACCAGAATTAACTTATGTGGACTTTGGGGAAAAGCTTATTCTACTGCTTGGGACATATTGGCACAGAAGAGCTGCTTCCTGACTCTTTTCTCACAGCTATGCCACTATTTTTCACATGCTTCTCCTGAAGCACAGAGGAACTTTTGGTGCCTCTATACCAATGGAAGACTTTCATCTTCTCATAATTGTTGTGCATCTGCTCATCTGTCGCGCAAAGTGAAGAGCACATGGCTCAGAATATATCATGCCAGTCCTTTACAGCTGCTAAATAACCAGGGACACTAAATACAGCAGTCAGTACAAACACACATTGGGCAGGAAGCATTTAACATGTGAAAGCCTAGCATCTAGTCATTTGTGAACAGGGAGACACAAGCTACACATCTCCTAGGAGCAGAAACACAAACAGCTGCCTGAAGTCTGGCCAAAATAAATAAAAAGTGGTAAAATGTAAGTGACAAGAGCTTGTTTCCTAACCTGGAAGCAGTAAGTCTCATGTTGTGTACAATTCTGGGAAAGAGAGGTGGACAAGACACAACCTAGACATGGATGTGTTCTCCTGTATCTTGCTGCATACGGGCCACTGCATGGAAAAGAATAACTTCAGTGGGTTCTCATGCCCACCTCCCACTCGAGGCAAAGCTACGGCTGAAGGAGAAGTTGACCTCAGCGTTTTTGTACTTCCCCCAGGCTCCAAATGGCACGATGACAGAGGTGCTGTTATCTTCAGTCCCGTACTGTATTGCCTGAAGTTAGAAATGAACCATTTTCAGCACTTGACTCCTCCGAAGCTGTATTCCTCTGCCACATCAAAAAGCACTTTTGTAAAGGAAAGCCAAAGTTGCCTTGTGTCCTGAACCTTTGGCTCTAGTCTGAGGCAGAGCAAATTCACTGAGTGAGTTCTGCCAAGAGCTCCACCCAGATGTGTAAAAACCCAATGCTCAGCTGAACCATGGCCCTTTTCATTCTGTATTTAAGAGTACAAACAAAACCACAGAACAAGGCAAGGCTCTTGAACACTTAATCCCACTTCAATTTGCACCAATTACCTGATCTGTCTAAGCATGTTCAGTAATTCCACATTGCTAAATGGCATTATGACCCTGCCTCATCAACAAGGCACTGGTGTGGCCAAAGGTATGTTATGTTACCTGCTCAGTAACAACAAGGGCTGCTTCAGCATGGT
>NW_005841893.1:2273429-2306079 GCF_000455745.1 Alligator sinensis
TTAATTAAGTCACATATCTCTTGACTGTTCACTGTGAAGTTAATGCCATCTGTAGTAAGGACCAGAAAGCTATCACCTGCATGATGCAACTAGAATTGGGGACACAACATACATCATAAAAATCAATCTCTGCAAGGTAGAACACTGCTACATTTTATCTTATTACAATAGATCTTGTGTTGTATCCTCTTCCACTTCTGCATGGCCATCACCTAGAAGAACCCAAACTATAGAACTATGGTTAATGCACCAACACACTAATGATTCAATATGGTCATAATCAAAACATAAGGTAAATAAACTTGAAGGTGCTCCAGTTCACAGTAGTAACTCTTGACCCAAGCTACATAAACAGACCAAAAAGCCAAGCACATTAATATTACCCAGTAAACAAAAAAATCCTCAAGTTATTGTAGGTTTTAAAACCTGATAGGATCTTTATGATCACCTCTGTTCACTTTCTTGGATCTCCTACCTAATAGAGAAGTGTTTTCTAGCTCCTGCCCTCCCAACTCCTAAGTAGATCTACCTCAAATGTGCCTTTCCTCATGTCCTGGCTCTCTCACCATCTTGTGGGAAGATTAATTAGGTGGCAATGGAAAAATGGCAGGGCAGGGAAACTGTTTATTTTTGAGAATTTAACAAGTTTTCTTCATATGTTGAACCATCATGAAGCCCTAATAAAATGCACTCTCTTACACTCATGCTTACATGTACATGCATACATTTGCTGCTTTCCTATGTGATTTAAACTAATGACTGAGCGGTGTAAATTAGCATATTAATTCCCCCTGTTCAGATAACTTTTCTTCAATATGTAACTAGCTTCAACTTGAATTGCAGAGAATCTATTGAACACCCCATCCCATTCCCCTTTCCCCAAAATAAAACCTCATTATATTTAAGCAATGCTTGTCAAGTTTTATTTTGCTCCTCACATTAAGCCATGCTATTTAAGATAAACACTCCTCCATGTCAGCATTTATTATTGGTGCCAGACTACACTGTCACACTAGTGACACACTAGTCAGTCTGGAATGACTTCCAGGGAATTACTCCCAATTTACACTCTCATCGAGATATAAACTTGACTTCTGGATTCCAAGTGTGTTTCACTGCTGCACAACATGCTTTGTTCATCACATGATCCTACTGCTCAGTGTTAGGGTGACAATATTTGGATCTTGGGGAGCACTGGATTTGCAGCTGAATAAAGGCATGACCTGTGGCCTAGCAGAGCTGCTGACCACAAGGCAGAATGATAGCTAAGCCAACCAGTTGCTTATGTTAAGTAACCATCTTAACTGTGTCAACCATTTTCTGAGGAAAAAGCAGCGAGTCTGCATGCTGTGAATGAGGTGACGTTTTAGGAATGTGGAAGGTGGTGCAACCTGAGACAGAAAAACAGATTGGAATGTAGAAGATAACATGTAACTGAGATGAACATATGTGAAAAGGTGAATGGTGATTGGTGAAGCAGCCTCCAGGTTTTAATCAAAGTCCACCCATTGACTGAAGAAGAGAAGTCAAGGTCTTAGACATGCACTTATAACACAGAGGCATGTAAATGAGTAAAATGCATAGGTAATTCCATGCTAATGAAGCAAACAGTAAACAGGCAGAGCTTGTGATGGGAGGAGAAATGGATTGGAACAGAAGGAGGGACAGGGTGGAATAAATGGTAATGAGCATAAACCAAAGAGTATAAATGTGGGGAAAAAAAAAAATGTTGTTCCGTGCGGCTCCCTGGTTTGTTGGTTTTTTCGAAGCTAGTCCGAAGCTGTCTCCATTCTGAATAAAGCTGTTGCAAGCAATGTATGCTGGTGTTTGCTCCCTGCTTGGTCTGGCTAATGAGTAACAGGATCCATGGGCAATTGGATTGTTGTCTCCCTAGATGTTGGGCGCTGCATGGAGTTGGGTTCTAACACTCAGGTTTCCCATTAACCATATTGTTAATTTCCCTGTTAACCACAGCTTTTACCTGAATCCTCTTAGTTTCTGGCTGTGCTATCACTCCACTGCTCTTCATATCCAGGTCCCCTATACTACGTGTCATTGCAAGCCTCCCATTCACGTGGGGTTGTCCCAAACTATTCCAGGCTATGAAGCCACCACATTTCTTTATCCTGTACAAAACACAAGAGAGAGGAAGGTCAGTGTGAACCAGGTTCAAACCATCATGGCCTTCAGGTATGCATTTTCTCCCCAACTGCTTGTGTCTCTAGACAGGGGAGTACATTCCCACCTCAAAAGCGTCACAGGGATTTGTGTTCAGGCAGGCTTTTCAAGCTGTGTAGTGCTATAACCCAGACCCTGTGAACTGACCTCATTCCCAGAGGTGACGCGTAGGGGGTACACTTTCGGCAGCACCTGTGGGCAGTTGCCGTTCACCACCCCACTGCCAGCATGGCGTCTGTGGGCGGTCCATGATCACCCCTGGCTGCCACCAGCGCTTGTGGGTGGTTACCACCACCCCCCTACCCAGCCCCTGCTGACAGTGCCAGCGGCATCTGCGAGAGCTTCCTGTTCACCACCACCAGCACAGTCGTGCCCCACCAGCCGCTGGGGGCACACGCCATTCATGCTCGTTCCATTGACTCTACCAGAGCTGCAGGACAGTGTAAACAGAGTTTGACCTGGGCTACCCCACAAAGTTATTAGCACAACTAAGATATACCTTTCCTTCTCATCCTTCCTTTCTGGAGTATGGTCAATGGTGAGCTTCACAGCCTTTCCCTTTCGACACAAGAGTGCCCGACTGTCTCCAACACTGGCCACAACCAGTTCAATACCATCTCGCAGTAGGGCCACTGTTGCAGTGGTCCCAGCGTTCAGCAAGGTTGCTATAAACATCACATAAAGAAAAAGGGAATTAAAGAGGTCTGGAAGTTTTGCCGATGTGTTTATAACAGAACTGTCAAAAATACATGTGATCTAATATATTGGCGAGTCACCTGATTTAAGTTTAAACTAAAGCTATGGAAATATTGTACAGCAAACAGAAACATGCATGTAGTGGGGCAGGGGAAAAGGCATTTTTGGTAACAACATGGCTCCATGCAAGTAAGTGTCAGGAAAGAATGGCTCCTCCTTAGCTATGAAGCAAAGAGATTATCTGTGCTTGGTTTAAAATATTGGGATATTGCCCCCTAGCTGCAGCACACAGGGACATCAGTAAGGATAAACCCCACTGCAAGTATAAAGGGCCCCTCCTCCTGTAGGTCAAGGGGGTGTTTCAACAATGCTATTAAATAGTTTTGGTGCCTGCTCCAAAAAAAGAAATCCTTTACATCCCTCTACTCCCCTGCTCCAGCACCTTCAGATGCCAGATATGTGTAAGTGTCAGATATTTTAGTCCTGATTCAGCTTTGCCTCATGCCCTGTGTGGTAATCCATACTAGTACAATGCAGCAGGAAATGCTACTAATCAGTCTGTCACCTGCATTGCTGGTAGCACTGAATACAGATGTAAGTTAATGATATCATGTGCAGTAGAGTACTAGGCAGGCCTTCCACTGTCCTCTTCCCCCTCCCCTTCACCATTGGGCAACACAGTCCCTTTTTTGTTTTTGGAACCAAAAAGGATTAACTAATACAACTGTACTTAGGGAGTCTGGATTCTAGTTTCAGTCCACCTTTGTGCTTTTATGTACCAAGGAAAGTCCTTTTTTGAAGATCTGAATGAATTGCTCTGACACCAGTTCAAGCAGAGGCTGTCTAAGCACCAATGGTGTAACTACCCAAAGTGAAAGGAACAGATTTTTACTGCTAACACACACACTGTTCCCACAGTGCCTGCAACTACCAGTGAGAGCTGCTTAGCATGCTACAAGCAATGGCAGAGGAAAGCCTGTGTAGGAAGAGAGCCTGGAGTGTAGAACAGATGTTAATTTGGTTGAGAGCCTCCCTAGGGACCTTGCTATATTCTGGGTTTTTTCTCCAGTAGTTAGTCTTTAAAATCAGGAAACATTTCCGCAGTTGGTTTTGGTTCAAGCTGAAAGCCAGAATCCCCAAGTATATTCCTCTTTCCAAATTCATAGATTTCATAGACATCAGGGCTGGAAGGGACCTCGGAAGATCATCGAGTCCAGCCCCCCGCCCAAAGGGCAGGAAGTCAGCTGGGGTCATAGGATCCCAGCAAGATAAGCATCCAGTTTCATCTTGAGGGTGTTCAATGAAGGCGCTTGAACCACCTCTGGTGGCAGGCTGTTCCAGACCTTGGGGGCTCGGACAGTAAAGAAATTCTTCCTAATGTCCAGCCTGAAATGATCTTGAAGTAGTTTGTGACCATTCGACCTCATCATCCCTTGGGCCGCTCTGGTGAACAGACGTTCCCCCAGATGCTGGTGGTCACCCCTGATAAACTTGTAGGTGGCCATCAGATCACCCCTGAGCCTGCACTTTTTCAGGCTAAAGAGCCCCAGGGCTCTCAGCCTGTCATCGTAGGGTCTGCTTCCCTGACCTCTGATCATGCGCGTGGCTCTTCTCTGGACTCTCTCAAGCTTCTCCACATCCTTTTTGAATTGTGGAGCCCAAAACTGGACACAGTACTCCAGTTTTGCCTCATGCAAATTAGAAGTAAATAAATGGGTTTTCTGCAACTACCACCTCCTCTTATAAAAATATGGACCCGAATCTTGACTGTGCCTGTTTTCTCTTCCAGCACAACCTGAGGACTTCTCCAGTGAGTCAGAGAAAGGGGAGGGGACCTGCAAGGAGCTAACAATGCCAGCTTTTTGCCACTCAGGGGTTTTATCGTGCTGGGACAGCCCCATTTACCCAGTTGGGGCATAAGACGTGACCAAAGGGATCATGTTAGTGGCTAGTATCTGGCCCTGCTGTTTTGTTAATAGTTGATCCACCAAATCACTCTGGATCTGATTATTACAGTTCCGGTTGCCAACTGGGAGCTGCAGATGTACAACAGGCACCAGAATCAATTGCTACAGTCTGCTTCTCAGAGGTGCTGAGCACTTGGAGGTCTTAACAACAACACCCGCTAAGCTGGTGGCTGTTTAGCACCCCTGAAAACCAGGCTTGTGAAGAGCTTGGGAGGAGCCAGACAAAGCTTTAAAGATGCATTGAGCCTTGTTGTGAAATGAAAATAATGGAAGTTTATGATTTAAAATAAAGAAAACCACAAAAACAAAAAAAAAAAACCCTTCTAAACTAAACCTTTTCTATTTAAAACAGGCATTATTACTGTGATGACATCTTTTGGCTCAATAAGCCTTTAGTGACTTAAAGGTAGGGGTCTACCGAACTCCAATGAGACAGCCAGCCGATTTCACGGATGGATCCGGGGGCCGGCCACCATTTCTGCGGGCTGAGTGCAGCAGGGTCACCCGATGCCTCTGATTGCCACATAGCCTGAAACCACAGCTTAATCAGCGTAATTAAGCCCAAGGAAGCTATTAATCCATGTGTTTTAAACATGGATTAATGACTTCCCCAGGCTTAATCAGGGTAATTAAGCTGTGTTTTCAGGCCATCCCCCAGTGGCAGGCTCTGTGATTTTGGCAGGCTCACTAAAAAAAACTCAAAAAGATTTCCCCCCCCCCCACCCCCAACTTACCAGCAATCAAAGAAAAAGGCAAGAAGCCATGTAGTCTTGGAGCATGGTAGGGAGCAAGTGGAGGGGGGATGAGGACAGGGCTGCTCTCAGCAGGAGGGCATGGAGGCTGCAGGCCATAGCTGCCTGCAGCCTTCGCACCTCCTGCTGCAAGCAGACCTGCCTGCACACCCCCTGCCCCCGGCTGCAGGGCTTCCAACCCTTTTCTCTGCTTGCCAGGTTTATTTTTGGGGGGTGGGGGGTGTTTTGGTTTTTTTCGCTGCAAGCCTGCCAAAACCACAGAGCCTGCCATTTTTCACAGATCCTGCCTGGATTCACATTTTCCACTTAAATTACGCAATTGCGAATTCAGTAATTCCCTACTTATAGGCTTCAGCAGTGTTAGTCACTCAATTCTCAATCAACTCCAGCCTCATTTACATTGGGCCTCTGGTTAATGTTGTGCTTGAGGCACAAATGATGCAAAACCCCAATTTTTCCTTCCTCACACCCAACCAGTAATTCACCTGTAGCATTTGGCTTTTTAGCAAAGCATTTCCAGCTTCTATTTTGTTCCAGACTAAGCACGGATTAGTGTGGTTCAGCCTTGCATTAAAACATGCTACAAAGCTACTAAAATGTAGCACCACAATTAGAAATCTTAGCACAGCCAGTAAAATACCTGTTTTAACTAGACAGTTAAACCAAGTGAAATGAAAAAGCCTAAATAAAGCTACTTGTAATTCAAGATATGCATGTTTAACTAAGGAATTAAAATGAATGAGGAGCTGTCATAAGCCTCTCAGTTCATTCCTTGCTTTTGGAACTGTATTGCCAAATATCAGTCTGTGAACAAGTTACAGAGCAGAAGCCACAGACTAAAGCGGGATGAATAATTTCCAAATTCCTCTACAACTTTTTAAAGGTGAAGGCAGACTTGAATTTTTAAAGTGCAATAACACATGACCCAAATATTTGAAGTCAAAGCAGCTGCCATCACCAATTCCATGGATGGCCCTGAGAAGCCAGTTATACAAGCTGTATGGGTTGAAGTAGCTACTATAGCAATAGGCCCCCTTTACAAATGTTGGCAGCCAGAAAAAAAGCTGAACATCATCATTTAGAAAAATGTGTGGTTTATGCTCCCCTCCCTGGGATCGATTTGGATCTAATGAACCACTCATGAAGCAAGGCAGTAATCAGTTGGGAAGGAGGAGTAATGTGGCCCTTCCTGTATAAAAGATGCTTCATATTATTTCAGTGACGGGCACAGTTCCAAAATTTAGAAATGATGAATTCATTAAATTTCTACTGCTTTATTATTCTTGCTTCAGATCTAATTAGCAAGATAAGATGCTATTGCATCTGTACATATTTGGCTTCAACATTTAAAAATAAAAACTTTTTTCATTTTTTTTCCTAACAATATCACTATAAAACTAAGATCGTTCAATAGGTTCTTAACACTCACTGGACAATTTTTACTGCAAGTCATCTCAACTAATGTGACAAAGAGGATGAGGGAACCTTCCAGTAGTCCAGGCTAGGAACCGCCGGACTCCTTCACCTGGGACAAAATTAAGCAGATCTCTCTTTCCACTGAAGCCCAGCATACAGTGTCCAGGGCCTCCAGTTCTAGAGCTGCTGACCCGGTACAGTGTCTGCCATAAATAACACGTACACAGAGGCAAATAGGAAATTCACCCAGGGATTTTGTTCAAACAAAACCAACTTACAACACTGGGGGTGACAGAGTAAGAGCTGCAAAACACAGGGAAGTTTTCACTTTGGTTTTGCCTGTTCTGCTTTTTCACTTGGGGCATGCTAGAATAGAAAAGTCCTGTGATAATGAATCATGTCCAATTTAACCTGGCTCAGTCACGTTAAATCTATACACATCTGTGGTCTCATATGTTTCCAATTTGTTTTGCTCAGGTATTTCCCCCCCAACCCTACAACTTCACTACATCTCTGTTATAGCTTCAACCCTGTAGCAAGTTTTCTTGACCAAAGAGAAATCATTGGCAAATGCCCAGCCATCTTATATGGGTAAGCCAGAGAATCTGACATAACTTTTAACTACAGTATATGGATCAATTTAGAGAGCTTGTTTCTAAAACAAAAAGGCTCAGAGTAACTGCCAACTAAACACAGGCAATTTTAAAGCCACTGGATAGAGATTCCATGGCTCATTGTGACCCACAGATAAATAGACATGCATAAATACACAGAGGAGAATATTTGTATTGGGTATCTTCTTAATGGGATTTTACAAAAAAGCAAATGTTTTATATTGGCTTTATGAAAAGGCACACATTTCTGCAGCTCTCTCTTTTCCTCAGTGTTGCAGGTTAACATATTAAAAAGGAAAAATAGTCATGTTTTAGAATGGCAACTTAAAAAAAAAAAAGACTGATTCAGTATTTTAGACATTCTTTAAAAATTAGCTTAACTATTTGTTCGGCATTAAGATTCCAGGAGTGCCTATACAACGCGCGCGTGCGCACACCCCCCCCCACCGGCCAACCAACATTTAATGAGGTGGCTATTCCAGAAGCAAATGGCCAATGTGATTAAAGTCTGATACAATGAGCACTGAAGTTTGCAAAAAAGATCCCTGCTGGCTTCAGTAGATTTTGGATCAGGCCTTTAAAGAACTGAAGCAGTAGCAGCACCAAAGATGGTGATTCTCAGCTAAAGCAGGTCATAAGTGTTTTCTGTTCAATATGCACTATTATCAGAGTAAGTCATGACCTATAATGAAGGGTTTTCCCTTGCATGCTCATTCTAGGTTCCTCAGGCAGGAAGACCTTCCCTGCCACCAGACTAGACAGACTAGGGCAGAGCAGTAGGACAGGCAGAGCTGCAAGATCCTGCATCCATCTCTAAAACATCACATGCTTCTATGGCTGACAGCAAAGCAGTGTGGGGCTCTTTTTTTTCTTTCTTTTTTAAATAGCACAGTTTCCTGCAAGGTAAACTAGGAGGATGGCTCACAGATACAGCTTGCAAGCTCAAGCTTCTCTTTTCTGTGCCTGTTGCATTATGTTAATCCCAGGAAGCATATATCAACTGCTAATGATGTGTCACCCCCTGTCCAACGGTCATCTCCTCCAAGTGGCATGAGCCTTCTGGCCCCAAAACAGCAAAACATTTAAGTGCACCATAGCTGTTCACAAAGGGTATGTTTTGCAGTAGCAGTGGGTCATTTAATATAACTGTTGTCTTAATTCAGTGGTGGCTGCCCATTGTGCAGACACTTCTCCAGAGTTATGCTTTGATTTACCTCAGCATGTTAAGTGTGTGCTTAACGTGACACACAGGCCTGAATCCATTGCTATTCAGTACATATGTGGCTTCCACGTGCAAGATTGAGGGTGAGGTTGTCTGACTTTGTTAACAAATGCCCTTGGGTAATCAAGTGTTTTTCTGTTACCTTTCTTTTGTTTCAAGTTTATCATGAAGGCCAAAATAAAAAAGCCATCATTAGGAAGGTAACTGGTGCTGCTTCAGTTGTTCAAAATATTTACATATTTATTCAGCCATGGAAAAATATAGCTTGAACTTTTATTTACACACACACACACACACACACACACACACACACTTATGAAACAGACCAGAATTTAGCAGAGCTTTGAAGATGAGCATGGTTGTAGGGAATATGACTCATGATCCAAATTACTAGGATAAGGAATCTATTATGAAAATTTCTAATAAACCCCTTGCTCAGAACTGAAACTTTGAAAAGGCCAAAAACTTAACAAGATTCAGGAAAGGACTGGACATGAAGGCTAGGGATAGACATTATACATAAACCAGTTTAAGTGATCAGAAACCAGTTTAAACCTGTAACAAAACAGACGTTCAGTGCACATAAACCAGTTTCAAAATGGCCCAAACTGGTTTGAGATAAACCTGGTTGAATGTAGTATCAGACTTAACTGATTGAGCTCAAATCCGTTTATGCAATGTCTGTCCCAGACCCCTTGCTGATTTAAGTTAAACCAGAGTCCCCCAGCATCCCACCATACTCTCTGCTCCAGCCGAGCAGGGCTGGCCCCGCACCTCTGCTCCCCAGCCAGAGCAGGGACAGGCAAGGGTCTAGCCAGACACTGGCCCTGGAAGGGAGCAGGGAAAAAGTTTATTCCCCGCTTCCCTCCCCTGTCCTACTAGTATGGACCTGCACTTCTCCATGCTGGCTGCTCCAGCAGTGGAAGTGTGGCCAGCCCGGGCAGTAGCCTTGGCTGAACTGGTCAGAGAGGGGTTTAATTTCCTCCTCCCTGGGTCTGCCAGGTGCTCCCCCCTCGCTGCTGCAGTGGCAGGGATGGGCACAGCTAGACACTGGCTGGCATGGCCCAAGGCAGAGGTGGCAGGGAGGGGCATTATTCCCCACCTCTATCCCCACTGCCCCCAGGGGACTGCAGCCAGTTCTGCCCACCACAATTACTGCCACCACTTGCTCCCTGGGGCAAGCAGCAGAATAAGCCACCTCCTGCCCCCTCCACTGGATGCCAGGGGACAGGGAGGGGGAATAACCTCCCTCGATGCCCACCGCTTAAGGGGCCCTGCCACCCAGTGTCTGGCTGCGTCCCCGCCAGGATGGTGCAGTGGCGATGGGGCAGGGCTCTTGACAGGGGCAGCAGCCCCTGCCACGATGTCAGGGAGTGTGAGCCCCTTTCCGGCGGGGGGGAGGGGATAGGCACACTGTGGGGCAGGGAAAACTGCCGCAGACTGGTGGGGCTCTGGCCTCCTCCAAGCTCCAGTGCTGCCACGCACAGTCCGCCACAGCTCTGCCCACTCTAGCGTGGCCCCTGCTGGGAAGGGGCTTGTGCTCCCCGACACTGTGACAGGAGCTGCTGCCCCCATCAAGAGCCATGCCCCCTCGCTGCTGCAACAGCCTGGCAGGGGTGCAGCCCGACATCGGCTGGCAGGGCCCCTTAGGCAGGGGACAGGGAGGGGGATTATTCCCCCTCCTTCTGGCGTTCAGCAGAGGGGGCAGAAGAGGGCTTAGTCCACCGCTTGCCTCAAGCAGGGAGTGGGCAGTGGTGGGCAGGGTGGGCAGACCCGACTGCGGTCCCCCCGGGCCAGGGGGGATAGAGAGGGGAATAATCCCCCTCTGCCTCAGGGGTCATGCTGGCCGATGTCTAACCGCGCCTGATTCCACCACTGCAGCAGCAAGTGGGGAGCGCCTGGCAAACCCAGCTCAGGTCCCTGCCGATGGGACAAGGAGGGGGGAATTAAGCCAAGGCTACTGCCCGGGCTGGCCACACCCTTCCACAGCACAGTTTCCTTGCATCTGGGGGCATGCTCTAACGCCCCCCAACTCCTGGCCTGAGCAACTGTGCTGTGGAAGTTGCTCATATGTCTGTGTAATTACAAATTCATTCAACCTAGGCAGGTTAGACTAACCTGCAAAGATTGAATCAATTTAGGCTCAGGCTTTTTGAAGGTCTGTCCCTGGCCTAAGTGGACAGCAATGTATGTCCAGGGCTATAACATTTTGTACATTCATATTTTTTCAGAGATGGTAAACCTCACATTAAGGCATTAAGCTAATCTCTAAACAAAGTTATGGAACATGTAGAAGATGGAAAACAGATATAGGATATTCTATAAACTTACTAAGGGAGACCAGCGGGGTTTGGGAGAGACCTTGTTTCCCCGAGTGCCCCCCGGAGTAACAAGGAATAACAGCTGTAAGTTGCTAGAGTAGGTTTAGAATAGACATTAGAAGGCACTACTTCACAGTCAGGGCAGCTAGGATCTGGAACCAACTTCCAAGGGAAGTGGTGATGGCTCCTACCCTGGGGGTCTTTAAGAGGAGACTCGATATTTACCTGGCTGGGGTCATTTGAGCCCAGTTCTCTCTCCTGCCCACGGCAGGGGGGTCGGACTAGAAGATCTGCAAGGTCCCTTCCGACCCTACATCTATGAAATTTTATATTTGGAGCTTGAAGTAACCACTAGTTCATGTGTTTTTAAAATATTTGAGCTATGTAAAGGGTAATTTTATTTTGAGGGAGGGGTTGTAAAAACAAACAAAAAAGCGTTTAGCTTTCAAATAAAGGCCACAGTTCCTACAACAAAACCCACATTTTAAGCTCTGTTAATGGCCACTTACATAGCAACATTCCCAAACTGTCTTCCCCAAATTATCTACAGCTTTAGCTCACTCAGTGAGGTCTTGTTTCTGCTTACATTTATGCAGAAACTTAATCGCATTGCCTTGTTTGCAGGTATTAGCATTAAGACCCAAGTAATCCTTAATATCCACTGTAGTTAAGTATAAACCAAGACCTCAAAGAATCAGCAGAGATGGTCATTGATCAATTAATTGGAGTATTGCTTTCCAATTCCCAGGATGAGGCAGAATTTAATTAGGAAGACACCACCTGGGTCTCCTTACGTTATCAGAAACATTCAGTGTTCCAGGACCACTGGTTTCAATAAAACTTTCACTTTTGACTCCATCACATCTAGAATAGCCAAAAATTACAAACAGCTCTGCTAAAAAATTGTAACAGTACAGAAGTAGGCTTTTGTAAGGATACATGCAAAAAAGCAGTTCAATTTTATTCAACTTCTTAAAAGAAACAAGTCTCAAAAATTTCAAATTTCAACACTGTACATGCTAAATGAATTATGCTGATAAACCACTACTTGTTTGTGTCTGTATGTCCCATTTCATGCCTTTATGGCATGATTTCAGAGACTAGTCAATATACAAAAGTGTGCCGAACACTTTCAGCACCTACTAATTCCTACAAGAGGACACTCTACCTCTCTAGAGAAGCACTCTGTACCTTACAGAATGAAGCATCTCTTGATGCTCTTTCCTCATAATATTTTTTTACAGGGCGCTAAGTGTGGTATTACTGATGAAAACTGAATTGTCAGTTTAATTTTCATATCTCCTTGAGCTGGACTAGTGAGAACACTTTATCCAACATCCTGTAACTTGTTTAGCTGTTCTGAAAATTTTACTGGCACCTCTCAGATTTCTAACCAGTTTTAGGGAACTATTCAAAAAGGGGAAGAGTGACTTAACCATGCATCTCCCAATAAAATAGATTTGAGATGTTAGAATCCTTTGTGGCTGTAAATCAACAGCCACTTTCAATGTATCAAAACAGTGTTTTAAGCAACAATATTTTCCTTGTTATGATGTGCCTCTCTTCACAGAGATGCTCCGAAACACAAAGAAATTCCATTTAAATGGGACAGTCAGCTCCTTTTTAGGAAGAGTCTTGCAAATACCATAAAGCTGTATGTGGTTATAAATGAAACGTGCTTTTCAGCTTCAGTTCAGAAAAGCACTTATACACCTTCTTAATATGATTGAAATATTTTCTTGAGCTGGAGCTTTCAGGGTGAACCATTCAAGTCATATAGGACTAATTAGATGAATATCAGATAGACTTCCAAGTGCTGCTGTGTTTCAGTCCAGCACAATAAATGGTAAAACAATGAATAGAAGATTCAAATGGGAGACTGGGGTCTTCATCTCAGTCCTCAACATGAATTTGTTAAAACCAAAGAGAAGTTGCTAAAATGTCAGATCCAATTCTATGCAGCTTAGCTTGTTTTAAAAGCCAGGTTAAAAAAAAACCTCAGTGCTACTGTGGGTTATTAACACTCTAGAGGGAAATATTTGGAGTCTAAAGCAAAATGCATGTTTTGGCATTTTTACTTAACATAAGAAACCCTTTCCATTCAAATCAGATTGCCTATTTTTACTGTGTGTTTAGAAGCATAATATCTCCCACTAAATGCTCTGTTTATCTTTACTTGCAAAGCTTTTCAAACCACTGTCCCAATCCACAGTTGTGCTGGAGGTACTGCACACCAGGAGTGCAACCTGGTCTAGCAGTCTGATTAGCAACACACTCTTACAGAGCACTATGGTGGGGGAGGGCCAGCTCTATGGCTCCTACCACATCCACAGTTTATGACCAGTTTCCCTGTATTATTGCAAGCCCCAGCTACTTAAAAACAACCTTGCAGGCCATCAGCAATCAGCATAAGCATATACTGGAATAACCTGACACAGCCAGCCCAGGATGGGGGAAGTGCAAAACAGGCTTACAGCCAATTTTACCACAACTAAAAATCTGGGACAGACCATGTGTTTTCACTTTGACTCTCTCTCTCACTGGCAGACAAAGCTACATTTAATTCCTTATCTTACTAATCTAAGCATCATTTTTTTTTACTCAACTGCCACAGCAGTGCCAAGAAGGGAAGCTTAGATGTTATTTTTTTCTAAAAGCCACAGTAAGTACTAGCATTCTCTCTCACCTAGCATTAAGATAGTTTTTATCCTTGTTGAATTTCAACTCTCTGGAGCTATATTAAATTTGGTAAATGTTCTATTGTTTGTATTAGGTAGCCCTCTAAGGTAACATCAGTGAATATTTTGCAAGAATTCAGCTTTGTATCCATTCCCAAGCTTTAGGTTTTTTTCATACCATTTCCTAGTAATGTGTTCAAGCATGATTGAAGTTGCTTGTCTTGTTTGCACGAAATACTCCAAGAAAAACTTTGATTACATAACATTGCTTCCTAGCATCAAGCACATTTCAAAAAGTCTTAAAACAAAAACAATTTAGCAGTTACATAGAAAGCCATTTCCACACGCCGGCAAAGAAAAACAGTTGCTTTACCTACCATCGACAGATAAGTGAGCGTGTCTTGCAAATGCTTTGTCTATTTCTAGAAAAGCTTTGGTCAACACAATCTCCAAGTTCTCCTCCTGAGGAAGAAATTCTCTGGAAACAAAATAAAGGCAATTTCAACTCTTTCCTCAAGCACAGCATTGTCTAAATCACTATCTTCCACAGAATTGTCTTCTCAGATGCTGACTCACATTATATTATTGTGACAGATTGGTATAAAACCATTAACGAACTATTGCCCTTCAACCTGAATGGAAGTTAACACTCAGCCATGGCAATTCTTACCTGTCAGAACACTCTGCACCACTCAGAACGTGGACAGCCTTAATTTAAGCCACCTAGAGTAAACGATGAGCCTCTTCTGGAACATGTACAGTATCAAGTGCCCTTAATTCTGAGCACTCTGTCAGGTGCCCCAACAGGTAACTGCACTTGGGCTTATTGCCTAGTTGGCTGCATCTGCCCAGGGCTCCAACTAGCAGCACTACCACAGTTCATGATCCAGCTGGCCACTGTTAGGACCTCCTGAGTAGCTGTTGGGGGGATCAGCCTCTCCATTTAAATCTGCCTGTAGAAGCAGACTGCAGGCCAGACAACAGTTGTACATGAAGGTGGCAAGTCCCCTGGAACCTGTGCTCTCTAGTTTCTTAGCTTCTCACCCTGCTTGGCTCTGTCCCTGGACTCTGGCCTTTGGGAACTCTACACGACTTTAGTAATTCAATCTTCAACTCCTGAACCCTGACTCAGCCTGTGGTTTGGGCTATACCCTTGGCTCCAGTGGCCTAACCACTGACCTGGTCTTTACAGATCGTGTGTGCAACTTATGTGCTCTTTGGAGCCCCACTCCTGGATGGTGGCGAGCACCTAAAATGCCCCCGTTAATTCAACGGTTTTGGATAGGGTCTGCTCTGTGAGATTCCCTCTTCTACAGGGAATTGGCATGAGACCTTCTTTAGTCTCATGCTGGATCTCTGCACAGGGAGAGAGGCTCCCCCAGGTAAAGAAGAAGGGAGAGAAAAGGATGCCATCTACCCCAATAATACAGGCGACCCTTGCCATTCACAGGGGATATGTTCTCATATCACCCGCAAATGGTGAAATCCATGAATAAGGCACTGCGTTCATGAACACAGCACCCCTGGCAGCTGGGGTGGGGGGGGCATGGCTCCGGCAGCAGCAGCAGCAGGAGCCTGGCAGCAGTAAGCATGGAGCTCCTGAGGAGCTCCTGTAAATGTATAAAGTGTATTTAAAATGCGGATTCAGCATTTGCGAATATCTGAAACTGCAAATGTCAAACCTGCAAATAGTGAGGGTTTCCTGTACTAAGAGTGCCTAAAGGACCTTTCTTTTTCAAGGGTAAAGGAACTGCTTTTCCTGGCCATGTCTAACCTCTGCAACTACTCTGGTACCACAGCATCCTTCCCAGCTCTCAAAAGCAAGATGTGCAAGCAGCAGCAAGGCTCTTTACAGAGAAGATCCAGCAGGATTCCCATGTCAATAATCAAAACTACCCTTGTGTGACAACTTGCAGTTCTCATTGCCAAGCATGGGCTTAGGTCCTAGTCTCTAGAAGCAGGGATGATCATATTATTTATCTTCCTTACCTCTTGCAAATGTTCCTTTCTTTTGTCTGTTTTTACCTGGAAGCTTTCCACGGCAGGAACTGTGCTTTACTATGTATTTGTACAGTCCCTAACACAATGGGAGCCCTCCTAGGATTCCTATAATCCTACAGGATAGGGTTATCATGGGCAACCCTATCTAGACTTTGTAATTAAGGAGGTCCTTTCCAGCTCTATAGACTAGGTGCAACTAATACAACCAATAGTAAAGCCAAACCTCAGAACCCTACATACGTACTCAATATACTTCTTCATGTACTTATCACAGAAATCAGCTGCAGCTGCCCCGCCATGCCCATCATACACCGCAAAATACAGGACGCTGTCAGTCAGCTCAGCATAATTGAAGCGGTCCTCGTTCACCTTCCGCTTGCCAATCTGAGTGGCACAGCCCACATTGGCCAGGCTGACCTTGGGAATGGGCTTCCCATATTTTATGCTTGGTGGGAGAAGGATGGGCTCATCAATCCGGTTGTCCCAGATGCCAAAGGAGTCCCACGTGGTGGGCCGCCCACTGCCATCAGGGTCAAAGCAGGAAGTCCTGCGTTGCGTCGTAGAACTGTGGCGCACAGCAGTCACATACTTGCTGTCTTGCAAAAGGCGGGGCATCAGCAGCACTCTCCTCACTTGACAACCTCCATTTCTCACCACAGTAATCAAAGCAACTGTTGACATAACTCAGTTCCGCAGACCTTTGTTGTGAATAAAAGATTGGCACTGGGTGGCTGGAATGTCTTCAAAAACAATACGAAAACTGGGCATGGAACAAGAAATATAGAAAAGGGAATTTAAGTGACATCATCCAGGAAACATTTCCCTACTCTGAGGTCAGCCATCGTGCACTGAATTACCTGGAGGCAACCATAAAGAACCATCTGCATGATTCACTAAGAAATAACCTTATGTTAGACCAGCCTCAACTTGGGATCAAATATCTAATCCTGCGGATAGACTAAAAAAAGAACTGCATGATGCATTTCTCCTTGCTAGTAACCAGACTGTCTAGTGGCTGTAATAAAATGAATTTTAGTACTAACAACATTATTGTTCAGTAAAACTTCTGTAATAAACAAAGTAAGGTGACCATATTATAAACGCACTTCTTCAGGCAGTTTAGAAAAAACTAGCACTCTCTCTGAGGAAGTAAAATATATTAGACTAGAATGACACCATCTTAAGGAGGAGTTCCAGGAATTCTCCATTTGATCTAGTTTCTGATACATAAGGGGTGTGATGCCTGGTTCTGACAAAATTTAATCTTTTAAACAAAAGCAATGGATTTACATGGGAGAGACTGTCATTTTGGCTGGTTGCTACAGTGTTCTGGTAATGTCTCCTGTTACAGCTTTGTACATTCCGTTTGTTTGGCGGCGGGTGGGGGGTTATCTGTGGTTTGAAAAATTCAGTTCAGGGAGAAGCACAAACTTATTTTAAAGGCTGCTGGACAAAAGCTTGGTGCTTGCAAAAACCTATGATCCATAGAAACGTTATAAGCAGTCAGTCATTTGGTACAAACCATTGTGCAAAGCGCTCTCCCGAAGTCGACTTGCTTTCGGCTGCAAATGGCAAGGGAAGTAACCTTCCTAGCTGCCCTTCAGCACAAGTCCTAGTGAGGCAAAACATCAGCTTATTCTTCTTAACTATATAAATAACAGCAAGAACCATGACGTTCAAATGTGCTGATGGGTGATTTGTAGCAAATAAATGAAGCTGCAGCACAGATTAATAGGGACATACGGTAAAGCTGATGAAGATGGTCATTGTCACTGACAGCTTCGGATTTTAAACAACACAGATACTTCGGAGTCAGACTGCACCGTGCTGCCGGGATGCATTCTTCTCTCTCTCTCGCCCCATCCCTTCAGTATTAATCTAGATCAGGGCCGGCAACCCCCCCCCGCAATCCCGCTCGGGCCGCGCAGGCTGGGAGCGCAGCCCCGACCCCCGAGGCGCGGACGCCAGCACTGACCTGCTGCCGCCGGACGCCGACCTCTGCCCGGCTCCACCAGCCCGGCCCCGCAGCCGCCCCAGTGCGGCCCGCCCGCCCGGAGCTGCGTGGGCAGGACGATGCGGGGGCGGCGAGGGTGCCGCCGCGGCAGGACGCGGGGGAGGAAGGGGTGCAGGCGCCCTCCTCCCCCGTGCTTGTACGAGGGAAGCACGTGGTTCGGGGGGCCTGTAGCTGCTCGTTGCTGCACCGTTCGAGATCGCATGTTAATCCGTTTATTTTGCCTTGTTCCATTATTTCAGTCTTCGTTTTTGCTATTCACTTTGGTTTTGCTCTGTTAGCCTCATTCATATTCAGCTTTGGCTCTCTGCACATTAATCAGTTCATTTTGCTCTGTTATCTTTTTTCTCTCCCCTTTTTCTCTTTTTTGTCTCGCTTTCCTCACAACATACTTATGAAAAGACTACACAAGAACTGAGGCAGTACATGAAGTTGCGTTTATTAACCTCAGGTTTAGAAATTTTAGAAAACCTGGTATTTACTGAAAAAAGCAATGTCTATGATGATTAACTATATTCATATGCAGTGTGTCCTGCCATGTACCCTCCCCTGGGTTTTGTTTTTCTGGCATGCTGGCACTCCAGCACCTTACAAGGTAGGTATTGCAGGTTTTTTGGCACCCCGGCCAAAAACATTGCCTACCCCTGTTCTAGGTCATGTAGCTTGACTTGCTTTCAGTTGGGCATCTTTGAGTCACCACTTAAGTATGTAAATTTCCCTTCATGTTATACAGCACAATGAAACTGAGCATGTGCCAGTTTTCAAAACCAACTTTGGCTTCAATTCTAAGATAGGGATTCAGTAGGAAAGGAACACTAAACATTAGCTATATTCAGGTTTCCTACACCTAATTCAGAGAGTTGCTTAAAAACCCCAGGACAAGTCATGTTTAATTTTCATTTTCCACCAAATTCATTTCTCAGGAGCCAAACTCCGCAACTTAGGCAAAAACTGAAAAGCAGGTGGATTTTCAGTGTTTGTACAAGTCCAGAATAGAACACAGGAAAAATATTCTGCCATAACATATAGTTGAATCATAGCTATTTATCAGAGACACATGTTCAGAAAGAGGACACCCCACAAAATGTGTCATAAAACATAAAGCAGGGTTGTTTGAGAATACATCATGCACTTTAGAAAAGCACATAATGAAAAAGATGAGGAAAGAATTCTTCATCTATTTAGATGAATTGTGATTCTCAACCAGGAACCTCAAGATCCTTTCAAGGGTGATACAATCTTAATACTGTCAGGTGTGCAAATGAGTCACAACCTAAATGCAAAGATTTCAAATAGGAATTCAATGTCAGAAACATTGTGCCCTGCTGTGCTCTCTCTCGAGTGCAGAATTTTTTCCGGGGCAGAGTACTCAGAATGAGTGAAAATTAAGAGCTGGTATTTTCTGAGGGATGCCTTGAATCTGAAAAAATGGAAAACCACTGATTTAAAGCCCAAACTCAAATTGCTGGACATGGTAGCCCCTCCTTTTGAGAAGTGCACACACTGAATTGGAGGAAAGCACTTACCATACGCAGCCATATAAACAGCACAACTGAAAATTCAATTAGAGCTCAATTTGTACCAACGTCCTTTCACATGACAACTTTACTCTTGAGAGAGTGAGACTTTCCAGACCACTAGCTGAAGAACAGAAAGGACAGTATGTGCACATGTGTATGGCGCCCAAAGGTCTGTGTATTTAACTTCACACTTGCAATTCTGAAAGTATATAAAACTGGAAAAGCAAGCTAAGTGACTTTGCTCTTCCTGTTTGCCAAAAGTTTTATTTCCTTATCATATGCACTTTAATCTTGATCACTTTTTTCCAAAAAGTCTTGATCACTTTTTTCCAAAAAAGTGATCAAGACTAAAATGCATATGACAAGGAAATGTCTGTTTTTCAAGTAATTAGAAGTAGGAAACAAACTTGGTCTAAAATTGTGTGTGTGTATACACGGATATGTATACACACCCCTACCCCCTTTCTGCCTATTAAGCAGGCACAATTTTAAAAGGTTTTAACAGCTGACTTTTGATGTTTACAAGTCAATCAATCACTGGCTAATTTCAGTATAGGTGCCCTGTTTCTTTCACACCCACAAAGAATCTGCAGCTATGTTAGAACCTAATCTGGGTTTTTAGCAGAGCTGTTGGTCACACTAAATCAAACATAACAATAATAATGTTCTGCTTTTGCAAACACATATGTACATGCTTGACTTAAAGCTAGGGGAATTTCTTGGTTCTGGAACAGTTCACAAATCCAGAGTTAAGGATTTGCAGGATCAGAAGCTCACCTGTGAAATGTTCCTTCCCTGTTAGACTACTAGTTGTGAATCAGCTCCTCCTCCTCCCCATGCAGGAAGGCCACGATGCAGCTGCCAGCGCAGCCCTTATTCTCCTTTCCCTTCCTCATCCTGTGGAAGGCTCCCTGAACTGGTAGAGAGAACATGTGGGTGGGCAACACTCTAGGATAGGGTAGACACACAGAGCCCCTCCTTGTGGAAGTCCACAGGTAAAATTAACAGAGCCAGGGGTCATTATGAAGTCTACCGACTCCTCGGGGGAGTGCTTGCTTGGGCCCACCATAGCCTTGTCTGGTTTTTGGGAGTGCCCCACTGAATCCAGCCCAGGTGTTAGCTTCTATCTAGAGGAAAAAGGGGAGTGGGGGTGAGGAGAGCTCTGACTCCTTGCCGCTTTGAGACCCAGACCTTTCAGTCCCTCAGCCTCCCTGTTTTTTTCCATGTCCCTGACTCAAGGAATGAGTATCCAGTTTGGCTGGACCTTTCCTCCTGGGGAGACCCAGTGCAACCCCAAGTTCCAAGTAGCAAAGCCAACAGCTCCACTTTAATAAATGCATTTACTGGAGCAATGCTCACTGAGTCAGAAGTTCCCTGCTTCCTTCAAAGGGATAAGCAATTCCTCTGTTCCCAGTCCAGCCCACCTCAGAAATTGCTCTGCTGTTTTCTTTCCAGTCCTAAGCCGCTGGGAAGAGAAGCCAGGAGGCACCTCCAAGCCCTATGCCCCACAAAGTTGACCAGCTGGTCTTCTCCAAATTAGCCAGAAGCTAATTTCTTCCTTTTTCCGTCTCCTAATGAAGAGCTAACACCCTTTTCCAGGTGCTCACCTACCATCATGCTGACTTTTCTCCCTTCCCTGTACACCTCCTTACCTACAATCCCTGCCTTTCTTGATGGGTCAACAAAGCTATTCGGTCTCTATAGATCAGGGGTCAGCAACCCCCAGCATGTGTGCCAAGCACGGCACGCCATTAACAGCCTGGGCTCTAGAGCCTAGGCCAGGTGCCGCCAGGAGGCTGCAAACATCTGCTCTGGGCTCCAGCATTAGCTCCACACCCGGTGGGTGCACACGCGTCTCAGAGTGCATGGTGGGGGAGTGGCCTGAGGCAGTGCAACCCCGGCCTCCTCCCCACTGCCAGCACAGAGCTGATGATTAGGCTCCGGAGCCCAGTGCAGCTGCTTGTAGACAGCCTCAGCTCTGGGCAGCTGCAGCAGGCAGCGGGCAGGCTTCAAACAGCTGCGCTGGGTTCCATAGCCCTGCCATCAGCTCCATGCTGGCAGTGACTGCACATGCATCTCAGAGCAGACAGCGGGAGAGTTGTGCTGCCTCAGGCCCTATCCCCACCATCTACTCCGAGGCATGCATGCATCTGCTGTTATGGAGCTGATGCCGGAGCCCGGAGCAGCTGTTTGCAGCCTCCTGGCTGTAGCCAGCCCAGGCTCTGGTAGCTGCTGTCAACCAGAGAGCCCAGCAGGGCTTGCAACTGAGCCCACCTGACTCCCATCCGCTCCGAGCCCAGCCCTGGCCCAGTTCCCCACCAGGATGAGGCTGGCACTGTCCCTTGCCAGGAGCACCGCACCTTTTGCGGGCTTAGCTGTGTGGGGTGGTTGGTTGGACTGATGGGCAGGTTCTGGGCCAGGGCCTTGGCCAGCTCCACTGCAGCCCAGGGGCTGGCTCCCCAGGGAAGCACAGGGGCTCTGGGGGGACCAGGGCATTGTTGGGTTGGACTTTGTCCAGTGGCCCAGGAGCCCAGCTCCGTGTGCCCACACATCTGGTTCTGTGTGTTTGTCTGCCTCTGTCTGGTTTTGCGTGTCTGTGTGCGCGCACATGTCTGGTTCCAGATGTGTGTGTGCATGTGTCTGTTCTGGGTGTGTTCTGGTTCTCTGTGTTTGTGCACAATGGTTCTCTGTGTGCGTGTCTAGTTCTCTCTCTGCTCTCCTTTTTCTTTCTCTCTCTCCTCTTTCTCTTATTTGTCTCTTTTTTCTCTCTCTCTCATTGCAACATGCTCAACAAAAAAGGAATACACAACAACAAAGGCAATATTTATGATTATTAAATATAGTAATATGCAGTGTGTCCTGCCATGTAGTCCCCCCCCCAACTTTTGTTTTTCTGGCATGCCAGCACTCCGGCACCTTCCAAGGTAGACATTGTGGGTTTTTTGGCATTCCAGCCAAAAAACATTGCCTACCCCTGCTATAGAGGAAAGGATGTGCCTTTAGTAGGACAGGCCAGCAACTCCAGCTTCACTTTAACCCATTCTTTCCCATGTACCAGTGTTATGGGTAAACTGAGGCTCACAACACTAACGGTTACTGAAGAAATTCTAGTATAATAAAAGCCTTAGTCTGTCTATCTATCCATAACACTCCGGGGCAATTGTGCACGCGCCACCAAGAGGATGCATGCTGATTAGCTGCGAGGGCCTGGAGCATTATGGACAGAGGGGGTGAGGGAGTGAAGGAGCAGCTGAGATGCCCCCGGCAGGGAGGGAGGGGAGTGGGAAGGAGAAAGGGAAGGCGGGGTTTCTGGTGGCAGCACCCCCCCGCCACCACCATGCAGTGTTGGACCAGGACAGAGAAACCTAGGCACTAGTCCCAGCTCTGCCCTAACATGCTAGGTGATCACAGGCAAGTCACTCAGGGAATGTCTACACTGCACAGCACAGTGCACAGTGCAGAGATAACCAAGGTGTTCCAAAAACACGGCAGAGCTCTGTGCTGTTTGCAGTACCCCAGCTACTTCATGTATAGACAGACAGCTCAGGGTAGGTTTACACCAAGCTGCATTAGGTCATATAGACCAGCGTTTCTCAACCTGTGGTTTGCAAGCCAAAAGTGAGTCACAAAAATCTATGAAAGGGTTATGAACAAACTTTAGAAATGGATTCTCCTTTAAAGGAGAATAATGTGGGAAACCATGGATTTTCCCTCAGGCTGGAAGAGTTCCAGTCTGTGAGGGGCTGCTTGGAGCCCCCATGCCCTACACACCCACCCCTGCACCACACACTGGAGGGGCTGGGGGCGGGAAGGGGGGGCAGGGGGGCGGGACTGGTCATCAGTGTTTACAGACAGCTCCTTGTACAAAAAAGTTTGAGAACCACTGATGTAGACAAGCCCTTTCTTCGCTGGTGTCCCCGTTTCTTAAATCAGGTCATGTAAAGCACATTGTAATCTGAATGAAGAGTGCTACTTACCTCTGTGCTGGTCAGGAGAGGTAGGCATCAGTCCAGAGCTGGTGTAGAAAAACAGGTTCCCTGGGAAGGTGACTCTGACCTCCTCTGGGCCCTCACCTGTTCACACCCAGAGGAGCCCAACATCCATCTACCCACAGTGAAACAATGTGGTATTAACCCTTCTAATTTCTTGTCTTCTCCTTTGTTCCAGTAGAAGGTGTGGTATACGGAATGTACCTTTAAGGGGCCAGCAGTGGGATGATCCAGTCTCTTCCCTGATGCCCTGTGGGTGTGGTTTGTGGTGGTGGGTTGTTGTAGTTCTCCCTGCAAGCTGTGAGCATGTGAGTTGCTGAATCCTGCTTTTATTAAAGATAAAGCTGTGTAGCACCCCACCAGTCTCTACCAAATGGTGACTGGAGGACAGAACCTCAAAGGCATGGAGGTCTGAGTGAGTACCCCATCCCTGGAACACAATGGCATAGAGTAAACACTAAGACTGCTGTGCGAAATTTCGCTGGCTGTTTCGACTCAAAACAGCAAAATCGAATCAAAACAAAGGACTTCGAAACAGCCTCAAAACGAGGCTAGTCTAAAAGTTTCGAAAGTTTCGAAACATTTTGAGTTTCGAAGCAGCTAGCAGCAAGGTGGTGGGAGACAGGGGAGAACCAGGGCTGTGTTCCCAGCAGCAGCTGGGAGTGCATCCCTGACTCTCCCTGTCTCCTGCCACCAGGCTGCGGGAAGCTAATCACAGCACAGGGGAAGGGAACTGAGCCCAGGCTCAGTTCCCCTCCCCAGCCCTACGATCGGGATGGGGATGGGACTTCAGCCCAGCTGGGCTGAATTTGTTTCCCCAGCCCGATGGTCGGGCGAAACGTCGAAACAGCATCAAAACAGCCTCACTGTTTCAATGAAGTGAAACAAAACAGCTGTTTCAACTCGAAATGAAATTCGAAACAAAACACTGTTCCGTCCAAACCTCGAAACTGAAGTCGAAATGGAGCAGTGCTGTTTCGCACAGCCCCAGTAAACACTATAGAAGGGACCGTGTTTGCTCCAGCAGAGATGGCTGGTAAGGCCCAACACTACCCTGGTGTGACACCACATCATACCTTTGTAGGGAGATCCAGTGAGAAGGTTCCCTAAAAGAGCTTCCACACAAGTAAAGGGGAAGAAAAGAAGACAGGACAGACACTGCTTTATAGCAGTATCCTTTTGGGGAATGGCAGACCCTCCCTTACAGAAACTCTACCAACTTCCTCCCCTGCATGTGGATCTTTCTGCCCTCTTTGTCCCCTTCCATGCAACAGTGGAGGATCATCTTCCCCAGGTAGGAAGGGGAAGGCAGGAGAAAACAGAGACCAAAGGGGAAGGAGCACTGAAGCAAGACGGTGGAGAAGGAGAAAGGAAGTAGTTAAGGGGTAGAAGAGAAAATGAAGACCAAGCAGGCCAAGTCAGCTTGTCTGCCCACAATAAAGGTTAGACAGGCCATAGAGATGAAAACCGAGGAAATTAAAATAGTAAGAAAGAATAAAAAGGAAAAGTAGAGAGAAAGGAGAACTTAGGTTTGTGAAAGTGTGTACTCAACTGTATTGCTAGGGAAAACAAAACCTTAAGTTCTAGTAATGCAGAGCATAAACGGTTATTGGCAGAAGGTTGCCGCTGCTGAGACGAGGAGTCCAATAGCTGCTTTGTTGCTTGGTATATAAATAGGTAAACAGGACAAGCTGGTATTTTTAGAAGTTGCTTGCTGCAGCGCCAGGCAGGCGGTTCTCCAGAATTTCAAGCCTGCTTTTATGACACTGTAACTAAACCCCAAACGTGTCTTCTCAGCTGCTCGTGTTCCTGAATCTGATGTTGCTCCCTGTAGCCCATATGCTACATAAAGCATCTTTTTTATATTTGTATATTAAAATACTGCAATGGAAATGCATAGCCTTCTACACTACTTAGAAATGAATTTCTGGACTAAAACTGAGCTGCTCTGGATGTGGGGTTTCAGTGCTGCACGAGACAGCAGTGAGGCAATGCCACACCCCTCACAAGAATGGTGCTTATATAAGAGGGCAGGAAAAAAATTACAGTTAAGGTTCTGAGAATTTCAGCAATAAAACAGGCTGTTGTTAAATAATGCAGCCCATTTAACTACCAGGAAGGTAGCCAAGGAGAGGAATGCAGATTTCCCTTCCCTTTTAACCCCCTCTTAAACCCAAGTCTCAAAAAAAAGGAAAACTAGGGAGATGTCAATTCCTTAATTTTTTTATCAGCCTCTAAGAAGCTATTTGTGGTGGAGAAGGGAAGAAAAGTCTATGCAGAAGAAACAGGCAGAGCCATTTTCACTCCTCCCTGATCTTCGGCTCTTTCCATCAGAGGAATTGCTCTCTGCCAGGTACCTAATCTTGCAACTCAACAAAAAAGCAGTAGCACCCAATGGTCGTGCCTGCAGAATTTACTCTGTGCCTGAACCAATTGAGTAGCCCGTCTTCACCAAAACCCATCCCTTTACTCTCTGGAAGCAGCCAGACACCAGTGCATCCAGCACTAACGTGGGGGGTGGGGGGAGTGTAGGGCTCATAAATAGCAGGACCAGGACCAGTGCCACAGGTGTCCTAACTGATGAGCTGAGGATGGAGTCAAACAGCATGCCCTGCAAGAAGCAGGAGGGAAGGGTCCATGCATACCTTAGGACTGGGCAGCAGATTCCCATTTGTAGGGCAGGGATCTGGCCCTGACCATCCCTGGACTTTGAGAGAGGTGGAAGGCACTCCCCCTAGTGCCCATGCAGGGCCCTACAGGGGGCAGGTTACCTGCCTACCCCCAGCACCAGGCAGGCCCACCCCACTGCTGTCACAGGGAAGAGAAGCCAGGAGGCACCTCCAAGCCCTATGTCCCCCACTGAAGCCCAATGATTGGGGGCAGGGGCAACCACCATGTTCTTGAACCCCTTGGTCTGCAGGGGAGCGGCACCGGTGCGGCCCCACCCCACCCACCCAGCCCCCAGAGCACGCACAGGAGCGGGCGCTGCTTACCTGTCCCGACCCACTACTACACCAATGGAGGCTGGGGCTGAAGGAGGAGGAACTGGGGGTCCCCAGTAGCCACCCAACAGAACACTTCTCCTGCTGCTGTTGGGGCATACCACTGCTTAAGAAAAAGGGCAACCTGATTCCTCAACAGCCTGCTGGCTGCCTCGCCCAATGGGCACCCAGCAAGCACTGCCCTCTTCCCCCCCGCCACGGACCAATGGGGCTCAGCCAAGCGAGCAAGCCTCCCTCGGGCCCTCTGCTGCTGGCCACTGCCCTGCCCTGCTCTCCTGCAACTGCCAATGGGCGTGGAGGGGTCAGGCCAGGGCCTGTGCCAGATCCTCTCCCACTTCCTGGCTGCCCGCCCAGGTCCATAGCACCTGGGCTGCTCCCTACAGCCATTCCCCCGGCTGTGCTGTTCTCTGGCTCTGTGCTCTGGCTCTGGCTCCGAGCTGGCTTGGCACCTCCTAGCCTGGCTGTGGAGGTGGGGAGAGAAGAGACATCAAGGAAAGGAGCTGGCATTGCCAGGACCAGCTCCTCCCTTCCCTAGGGAGCTGCCCCATCTCCCACCCGTTCCTGGTTCCTTTTTCAAAGCTAATCTGCATACAGGTAAGGGATTAGTCATGAACCAAACATGCCAAAGAGTGAGAATTGCATCAAAAATGTATATTTACAAATAAAAGCCAAGCTTGTACTTTTAGGCCAACACAACTACAACCTTTATCCCTAAATGTAAGCCATGTACAATACTAATCCAAAACTGAAAAGACTCATGATTTACCATATAGTTCATTGGGCCCCAGCAGAGTTGACTTCCCTGCTCAGGGAGAGCAGAGTCTAACAGTGAGAGAGGGAAGGGAGAAGAAGTTGAGGGAGAGCAGAGGGCTCTGCCCCGCTCCCAGATTTGGGAATCTGCCTCCCTCCCAGATATATTTTGTGTGCTATAGCAGTAAGAAGGGGACTAATTCAAGGCAAACCTCCAATAATTAGATTATATCCCTGGAAAATGATAACAAATTTATAGGATGGGCTGGCAGAAGACTTCATTCACAGATTCACAGATTCATTGTCATAATGAAAGTGGGGATCATCTCCAATGCTTCCTAGAATGTGATACCAAGCAGTGGTTTCATTACACTGTGCCTGAAGCTGTGCCTGTCTGGATTGGTTGTCCCATGAGGAAAATCTTAATGAGATAAAATTCTGAAATGAATTGAAATATTAAGTTAATACATCCTGTTTTGTATTAGTGTGAATAGGTGCTATTCCATTGCCTTCAAAAAGAGTTATCCATTTATACCAGCTGAGAACTCGATGCAATTTGCTTATTAAAATAGTTAATATGCCCATTTAAATGAATCGGTAATATCAGGAGTAATTCACCAAAGCAAAATTAATAATGGGAGTAACTCGCCAAAGCAAATGTAATTGTACAAGTAGTGAGCTTAGACTCCCATTGACCTGATGTGATGGCCATAAGAAACCATCCCAATTGAAACTGGGATAAAGGAACTGATCCAGCATATTTTTTAATATTCACGGTGTTCAAAACACAAGACTTTTTTTTTCTGAGATTCTTAAAATATTAATACTTTGTAATGTGGCATCCTTACCATTTCTCCCCTGTACTCTGTGCTGGTAGTACCAAGTCTCATCCCTCTAGCACACTCATATGTGGTATCACGTCTACCTATTTCAAAAGTGGCTGCTGATTTTGTGTCCAACTTTTAATACCTTATCTGGACTCTCCGACTTCCCTACTGGAAGACTGTCATTTTTATATCAAGGGATTGCTGCCACCACCAATGATGAATACCTTACTCAGATGGCTAAACAATTTCCCCCGCAAACAGATCCATTTAGTACCTTTGCAATTGGGCACCAAAAACTGAAGCATTCCAAAACACTATTCACTGGAAAAATCCTTGGTAAATCAGCAAGTTCATTATTAGGCAGTCTTTTAAAGCAGCCTCTAGCATGCATCATCTTCTGCAAAGCCAACTTCACTTTGATCTGATCAAGTTTGACAGCCATTTGTCTCTGTTCTATATGTACCAGAGCGTAGCTAAATAGCCCCAGTGTCGGTTACAGAACTGACACGTTAATTATGTGTCTTGATTACTTTTATGCATTAGCTTCTGGTCTGCAGGCTACAGAAAAGTAGCCAAAGAACCTTCTAAAAGATCCCTGCAGTAGGGGTCTGCTGTGAAATGAGTTAGATATCCATTATAGCATCCAAGACCTGTAAGAATGTTATGTGGTTTCCTTGAAATATGATGTCCTACTTGGCACTCAGAATTCAGTTGCCCCTGGTGAGTCTTTTGGAATACCACTCTCTGTTCCCGCCTGTGCCTGTGGCTCAAGCTTTTCATCTGATCCTTGCTTCAGCACAACAAAGAAAATAAACCCTCTGTGGAGTTTTTTTGTGGAGTTCTGAACAGAGGTGGAACTTTTCCTGGAGGGATGGAGTCATTTCAGAAATGTATCTGAGTGGTTCAGTGCTCCAGCAGTGACAAGAGACTAATGTTTCTAAAGGGGGTTGTTATTTGTACTGCAGTAGCACCAGCTATCCCCACAGACATCAGCACACCATTGTGTAATAAGTATAATATAGACAAATATGGAGAGGCAATTCCTGGCCTGAATAGTATTCTGATTAAACCCCTGACCCAACAGAGCACTTTTAGAACATGCTTAACTTGATGCATGTAAGTAGTCCTAATGACTTCAACACACAATGATTTCCCTTCTCTTTAGAATTCACTGCTGTATTGTTCCACAAGAGCCCTGCTATGTTTAGGGCTAGGTTGCATTCATCTTTTTATGGGCCCTTGTGGGAATACATTTCTTGAAGAGAATCTTTGGGAAGCAAAGACAGTCATCTTGTTTTTGCTCTTTTATTGGAAGACATTTACATTGTATATGGGATGGCAGAGTTTGCTTTCTGTTTGGCTATACTTTTAAATAACTTCTAAGACTGGCCAATGCCCAAGGCAAGTGTTTTTTTTTAAATTGGTTTTATGAAATAGCAATAGGTTTCTTGAAGATTTGTCAGCAACAGCAAAGAAAAGTCACTTGACCCTGCAGTCCCATCTTTAACTTTGGTTCTCTGTGTTCCTAGACTGAAAGCTGGGCTTCTCTTAAGATAAATTAGGGGTTTACTCAGCCTCTTCCTCTCCTTCCTCAATTATTATTATTATTATTACTCCCATGCCTAAAGTTAAGCCTGTGCTGAAGAACACAGCAGCCTATATAGCCATAAGGAGGGACAGTACATTATGATTACATGGCACATCTGTAATGGCTGCAGACCGTGCTAAGGAGTACTGCTGTGAAGTGGAGCCTGCCTCCTCTCTGTGAGCTAACACCCAAAACAAATGCAATGTCTAGTTGCCTGACAGCAGCACTGGGCACAAGCTGAGAAGCACACCCAAGATAGAGGGCTTGTTGGTGACCACTCTGTGTTTGTTCTGTTACTTTCTAAGGTTAGCATGTATGGAGCAGGTATGCTGTGCTTCCCTAAACTGGCACAGATGCAGCATAGACATGCCCAGATAGGCTGTTTGCAGAGCTCCACTCTCCTGATTCCCTTGCTGCTACTGCCTGATCCGCTAGACCACCAGCAGACAACCTTTTCTGACTGAAAAAAACAACTCAGGTCAGATGGGCAGGTAGTGGGACCCACCTGCAACTGGCATTTCTCCCCACAGTTGCACAGGAAAAGTGTCCACAGCTGAAGCTCCGTGCCACCGAATGCTCCTGAAGCCCTACAACCACAGACTGGATTCTATAGCTTCATGGGTTGAGTCTGGCCCATAAGCTATAGGTTGTCAACCCCTGCGCTACATTGTGCTTGTTTTTAGGAGTGCTCACCAGATTCAGACCTTCTTGTTCACAGCACATGAAGTAGCTTGTCTAGATGCTGCTGCTCTTAATTAATATTGTTCTCTCTTTTCCTTACTGTATTACCTATGTTCTGCTTCCTCTTCTGTTTCTTTCACCGGGGTTTTCCCCGTCCTCTTTCCTTACATTTCTTCCCTTTCTTCCTGGGCATACACTATTCATATTCTTCTGCAAACTTCTCTCTCTGTTTATCCTCTTCCTTGTTCACATTTCCCTTTCCTGTATCTTTGAAGTCCAGAAGCATAATAGTGTCATCTTCTTTAACTGGGAAGTAAAGCAGATTGTCTAGGGTGCATTTCCACACTGGTATGTCAGGTCAGGACTATCTGCACCAAACTATAACTTAAGAATTGGGCCTGCACTTATTCTTAAAGAGGGGGAGAATCTCTATATTAATTTCCAAGTATGCCTTAGGTCCTCCATCAGGCTAAAGGCTCAGAAAAAAGTGTTCTGAACAGTTTGCTTTTAACCATAAAAGGTATGCTCTGCAGCCACGGAAATTAGAGGTGAAAAAGAAGACTATGGTTAGACTGTCTCCTCTATTCCTTGGTCAATGGTGGGCTGCTTGCAATGGTACCTTCGTTGCTCCCTTTAGGATTGCTAATAGTGGATGGGGACCAACATCTCTTTATCAGTGCTTCAAATCCAGCATTGGTCAACTACGAGTAAAAGTGATCCAATGGCCTGTGTGCAGGGGCAGATCTGGGGGAGGGGTGTGCAGTGGTGCGGTTGCACCACCCTGCTTCTGCAGTAAAAGTTAAGTCCCTGTGGCTCCATTTCCCAGTGGTTCCAGTTGCCTGGATCCCTTGCAATTTTGAGCCCTGGACTGGACTAGGACACCTGCTTGGTGGGCAGGGAGGAGGCATTCCTAGAAACCTGCTGCCTCTTCTGTCCCCAGCTGACCCAGCAGTGGGGAAGCCCCAGGACTGCTTCTGCCCTGCTCCAGCATGGGGTTTCAGGGAGCAGCTGCACAGGGTGCCAGGTCTGTGGCAGTGGCAGGGGCCAGATCCATGCTCCTTCCTCCTGCACTGCATTTCCCCTACTGGTCCAGGGGCTCCAGCTGCCTGGAGGGTAGACAGAGCCGGGGGTGGCAGCAACAATGAGTTCCTCCCGCATCTGCCCCTTCCTACACCTACTCTCTGGCCATGGGGATACCCAAGGGACAGGCAGGGAGCAAGAGCACCTGGAAGGGGGGACTACCCACTGATGCCACAATCCCTAGCCCTTCCCAGCGCTCCATGCAGCTGCTCCATGCAGCCGGAGACCACGGGCTAGTGAGGGAAACACAGCAGAGGCGGAAGGGAGCAGGGACCCACCCCCTACCACTGCTGCAGCCCTGGCACCCCATGCAGCTGGTCCCTGCAGCCCCAGGCTGGAGCGGTCCTGGAGCTTCCCTGGCCTCTGGGTCAGCTGGGGACAGCAGCAGTGGCAGGCTTCCAGGCACTCCTGCTCCCTGCCCATCCCCCATGGTCTGGGAGCAAGCGCTGAAAGAGCAGATCTGTCTGCCATAACTACTGCTGTCCCTGGCAACGCTTGGTACTGCTGCTTACCATAGTCCCTGGCTAGGGCAGGGCAGGAGCAGCCCTAGAGCTCCCTTGCCTCCAAGTCAGTCAAGGACAGTGGCAGCAGTGGGCAGGTTCCCCCTTATTGCACCCAAAGGAAATTTCTGCAGGAAAGTGTGAGAGGGGAATGGGAGGAAAGAGGAGGTGCTTGCATCGCCGGAGTGGAAGGGGGTGACAAGAGAGGTGCTTTGGGGACTTGCTTTGGGGACTCCAAAAAATCCCTGGCAGCTGCTGCCCTGGCATGGTCTTCCTGTAAGGGAGAAAGGGAAAGTGGGGGAGGGAATGCACATGGGTGTAATCTCCCACACCTCAATTTTTTAATTCTGAGATCTGTGCATGCCTGTGTGCGCCAAGATGGTCACACTCTAGATCTCACCATCACACAAGTAGCAACAACTGTGTCTTTTTTAACAGTGTTAAGAGCATTAAACAAAGATAACCCAACTACACGGGTGTCTTGCACCTTTGGCAGCCATTCCGCATCAAGGGCAAGTCATAAGTTTAGGATGATGAGTGCCCCCGGCAGCTGGGGGGGCACAGCGACGGTGGGAGCATGGTGGCGGGAGCATGGTGGTGGTAAGTGGGGAGCTCCTGCCGGCACTGCCGGCACTGGCGGCAGCGAGGGAGGAGGTTGGTCAGTGGTGACTGCCTGCAGGCGCTGCCAACACCTTTTTGTAGGGGTTGCGCCGCCACACTGAGGGGGTGCACATGCCCCTGGACAGCATAAGAGTTTCATGCACAGACTCTCAAACTTCAAAAAATCAGGGGGTGTTCATAGATTCATAGATGTTAGGGTCGGAAGGGACCTCAATAGATCATCGAGTCCGACCCCC